>NC_048584.1:41071514-41154014 GCF_013265735.2 Oncorhynchus mykiss
TGCAGCTGTACATAGCCCATCTGTAAATAGCCCATCCAATCTACCTACCTCATCCCCATATTTTTTTTAATGTACTTTTTTGCTCTTTTGCACACCAGTATTTCAACATGCACATCATCAGCTTTACATCTATCACTCCAGTGTTAATTTGCTAAATTGTAATTACTTTGCTACTATGGCCTATTTATTGCCTTACCTCCTTACTCCATTTGCACACACTGTATATATATTTTCTATGTTGTTGACTGTATTTTTGTTTATCCCATGGGTAACTCTGTGTTGTTTGTGTCGAACTGCTTTGATTTATCTTGGTCAGGTCGCAGTTGTAAATGAGAACTTGTTCTCAACTGGCCTAACTGGTTAAATAAAGGTCAAATAAAAAAAAATAAACAAAAAAAAACATCCAAACCCGGCTGGGCCAATTGTGCGTCGCCTTACGGGACTCCCAATTACAGCCGGTTGTGATACAGCCTGGAATTGAACCAGCGTCTATAGTGACGCCTTTAGCTCTGAGATGAAGTGCCTTAGACTGCTGGTGCCATTTCAGACAGCCTGGGTCGGTATTGTTATTTCTCAAACTGGAGTTCTGCCTGTCAAGGTGGATATCTCATCAGAGGAGTGATTTGATTTAAATATTTTACACAAACTGTTGACCTTTACCAGACGAGAGTCTCCGTCTGATACAAACAGACAAGCAGAGAATGACGTTCGGAGAAGAAAAGCATTATGGGACATTTTTAGACATTTTGTTTTGCCATTCCCCTGCTCCGACATAGCCTGGACATAGCCTGGTCATAGCCTGGTCATAGCCTGGTCATAGCCTGGACATAGCCTGGTCATAGCCTGGACATAGCCTGGTCATAGCCTGGACATAGCCTGGTCATAGCCTGGTCATAGCCTGGTCATAGCCTGGTCATAGCCTGGTCATAGCCTGGTCGTAGCCTGGTCATAGCCTGGACATAGCCTGGTCATAGCCTGGTCATAGCCTGGTCATAGCCTGGACATAGCATGGTCGTAGCCTGGTCATAGCCTGGTCATAGCATGGTCATAGCCTGGTCATAGCCTGGACATAGCCTGGTCATAGCCTGGTCAGAAAACTGTTTGTGCCGACTTGCCTACGCCTAAGGTCATTGCAATGACATGGCACGGCAACTACCATAGGAGTAGGCTATTACAAACTTCCGAATCCTTTTTTAAATCTCAAATACTGCATTGCAGGAATGTTCTCATGCAACAGGTTGATCAAATTAAGATCCTACATCTACATAGAGCTAAATTAGATCTGATCTGGGACCAGGCAAAATGAGAACTTGGTACTAGAGACTGATTTAAATCAATCCGGCACGAATGACCATGAAAAAAGCGACACCTACAAGTGACTGAACTCTGAAAAACAAGATGGAAGTTTAGACTAAGGACAATATATAAAATGTCTGTGTTGGCAAAAGCTTAGATTCATTAAAAAGATCAGGGATGTCGTTCTAAAATCTATTTTTCAAAGATGTGTAACTTTCAAAATACAGAAATACAGCCGGTATGAGGCATTTTGAATCCTATGATGCAATATTAATCGTACCGTAACAACAGTATTTATAAAGTTATATATCTTGAAAACTTGTTTGCTGACATGAAAAACATTTAGGGAATATATCAACAATGGACTAATGAAACCAAAAATCTTTTTATTAGGTGGAGTTTTCCTTTAACCCAGTTTAGTTTTAACTAATATAAATCTTGTCATTTTCAAGCTTTTCTCTGGCTTAAATCCAGATGTGGATTAAACACTTTATAGACGTTAATAATAATAATACAAATGTAAAGACTCATTCTGCCACCAGGAATCCATTTGATTTTCTTATTTTCACGGAGTATCATATTATATATTTGAGGGTCGGTCGGGTGGAAAATAACATCATGATGTCTTAATCTTCAGTCTAGACGAGTCGACTCGAACGTTCACATTAAATTGAAGTGGGCTGACTGATCCCGCTGATCTGGAGTCAGAATGCATCCCAACCGGCACCCTATTCCCTACATAGTGCACTACCTTGAACGGAGCACTATGGGCACTGGTGCACTATATAGGGAATTGGGTGCCATTTGGGACGTGGAATCAATAATTATCATGATCAGCCTGCTAAAAGGCCTGAGGTGTCAATCTCCTCAAGTTGAACTTCAGCTCCTCTATCAGTATGGGAAACCTTGACACATCGGCATGAGGGGAAAATCACTTGACCGCGCGAACACACACACACACACACACACACACACACACACACACACACACACACACACACACACACACACACACACACACACACTCTCTCTCTCAGTAGGATCACTGGTGATGACACAGTGTCAGCATAATCAATGAAACCTTGTATTATTCGTTTTTCTGTCCGATCCATTAGAGGGTATTGATCTCGCTCAGGCTGAAGTGTGAGGAGAGAATGCATTAGGTAATCACTTTTATGGACGTTGTACTGCCAGAAGAAATGAGAGGAAATAAAACAGTGAATCAAAATATGGTCAGAAAGAGAAGGTGCCTGGAGGCTCGAGTCACGTCTGGCACAATGCTTTTATTTTCCTCACGACGCAGTCAGAGCCTGTGTCCCAAATGGCAGTATATAGTGCACTACTGTTGACCGGCGGAGCTCTCCGTTCTAAAGGGTTTGGCACTATGTAAGGGACATGGTGCCATTTGGGACACATTTCTGTAGCAGAAAATGAATGGCTCTAGAGTACAGATCAGACTAACAACCTCGCTGGTGATCAATACCCTGTTAACATCTAGAGGCTTAGTTGCTATTTTCAAAAACGCCATAAACATTGATACCATCCATTCTCAGAAAGGAGACCTTCATTTTAAAAGCTGTTTTACCTTCATATATTTATATATATTCTTTAAGTAAGATTTTCAGTAGCTATCTTTTATTTAAGCCAGTATACCACCCTGCATACCACCCTGCAAACCACTGCTGGCTTGCTTCTGAAGCTAAGCGTGGTTGGTCCTGGTCAGTTCCTGAATAGGAGACCAGATGCTCCTGGACGTGGTGTTGGAGGGCCAGTAGGAGGCACTCTTTCCTCTGGTCTAAAACAATATCCCAATGCCCCAGGCTAGTGATTGGGGACACTGCCCTGTGTAGGGTGCCGTCTTTCAGATGGGATGCTCAACGGGTGTCCTGACTCTCTGAGGTCATTAAAGATCCCATGGCACTTATCGTAAGAGTAGGGGTGTTAACCCCGGAGTCCTGGCTAAATTCCCAATCTGGCCCGCACACCATCACGGTCACCTAATAATCCAAAGTTTACAATTGGCTCATTCACCCCCCCTCCTCTCCCCTGTAACTATTCCCCAGGTCGTTGCTGCAAATGAGAACGTGTTCTCAGCTCAACTTACTGGGTAAAATAACGGATAATACATTTAAAGTGCCACTGAGAAAGCAGCAGGCTCAACAGCGTACTATATGTTCAATGTGCAGCACATACTGTACATGAATTCTTATCATATACTGTATAGACAGAGGCTGAGCTCTTCCTGTGTCTAATTCCATTAGGGATGCATTTGTGGTCCTGTCTGTCACGGTCGGCAGCGCCTGCAACTGCCACGAAATCGTGCTTTTGATTCCCGCTGTGGCCGCCCGTACGTACAATGTACCCACTATATGTCGCTTTGGATAAAAGTGTCTGCTAAACGGCATACGTTATAATTATTTGTCACCGAAGATGGTTGAAAGGCTACTTCGCTTCTATTGCCGCGTCTAGGGGGGGGGGCCAGTGTGTCCTCTTTTTCTATTATTTGAACTGCAGACTGCCCCTTTAAACGACGGGGCTCAGAGATATCTTTGTAATAATCTGTATAATTAGTCAGAGGTGAAGGCCGGTAGAATATCAACACCTGAGTGATGAAGTGTAAAGGAATGAAAAAAAATATGTACATAAAAAAATATATGAATGAGTGATGCTACTGAACTTCATAGGCAAGATGCAGTAGATGGTATAGAGTACAGTATATACATATGAGATGAGTAATGTAGGGTATGTAAACATTATATAAATTGGCATCAGGGTTTCATTCATGTATCAGTGCTGCATTCATGTATCAGTGCTGCATTCATGTATTAGTGCTGCATTCATGTATTAGTGCTGCATTCATGTATTAGTGCTGCATTCATGTATCAGTGCTGCATTCACGTATCAGTGCTGCATTCATGTATCAGTGCTGCATTCATGTATTAGTGCTGCATTCATGTATCAGTGCTGCATTCACGTATCAGTGCTGCATTCATGTATCAGTGCTGCATTCATGTATTAGTGCTGCATTCATGTATCAGTGCTGCATTCATGTATCAGTGCTGCATTCATGTATCAGTGCTGCATTCATGTTTCAGTGCTGCATTCATGTATCAGTGCTGCATTCATGTATCAGTGCTGCATTCATGTATCAGTGCTGCATTCATGTATTAGTGCTGCATTCATGTATCAGTGCTGCATTCATGTATTAGTGCTGCATTCATGTATCAGTGCCGCATTCATGTATCAGTGCTGCATTCATGTATTAGTGCTGCATTCATGTATCAGTGCTGCATTCATGTATCAGTGCTGCATTCATGTATCAGTGCTGCATTCATGTATTAGTGCTGCATTCATGTATTAGTGCTGCATTCATGTATCAGTGCTGCATTCATGTATCAGTGCTGCATTCATGTATCAGTGCTGCATTCATGTATTAGTGCTGCATTCATGTATTAGTGCTGCATTCATGTATTAGTGCAGCATTCATGTATCAGTGCTGCATTCATGTATTAGTGCTGCATTCATGTATTAGTGCTGCATTCATGTATTAGTGCTGCATTCATGTATTAGTGCTGCATTCATGTATCAGTGCTGCATTCATGTAGCAATATGTCTTTCACAAATCAAGGTAAGAACCAATTTCAGACTGTGTGAAGTAACCATGTTTATTGTAACCAGAGGAGCAGGAAAACGACAGGTCAAGGCAGGCAGGGAACGATAATCCAGAGCAAAGGCCAAGGTACAGGACGGCAGGCAGGCTCAGGGACAGGCAGGCTCAGGGACAGGCATGCTCAGGGACAGGCAGGCTCAGGGACAGGCAGGATCAGGGACAGGCATGCTCAGGGACAGGCAGGCTCAGGGACAGGCAGGCTCAGGGTCAGGCATGCTCAGGGACAGGCAGGCTCAGGGACAGGCAGGATCAGGGACAGGTATGCTCAGGGACAGGCAGGCTCAGGGACAGGCAGGCTCAGGGACAGGCATGCTCAGGGACAGGCATGCTCAGGGACAGGCAGGCTCAGGGACAGGCAGGCTCAGGGACAGGCAGGCTCAGGGACAGGCATGCTCAGGGACAGGCATGCTCGGGCAGAATGGTCAAGCGGGCGGTTCTGGACAGGCAAGGGTAGAAAACCAGGAGGCAGGGAAAAGACAGGAGTTGACAGGACGAACGCTGGTCAGCTTGACGAACTGACAACAGACAAACAGAAAACACAGGTACAAGTACACAGGGGATAATGGGGAAGATGGGCGACACCTGGAGGGGGGTGGAGACAAGCACACTGATTGGTGAAACAGATCAGGGCTTGACAATGGCTGTGGTTATTAGTGTTGCAGTTCTCTTTAAACACAGTTGTTAGATAGGAGTACATATTTATACACAGCTGTTATATAGTACATATAACCACAGCCATTGTCAAGCCCTGATCTGTTTCACCAATCAGTGTGCTTGTCTCCACCCCCCTCCAGGTGTCGCCCATCTTCCCCATTATCCCCTGTGTAGCTATAGAGAAACTTTAAAAAAGGGTTAAATAAAAAATTAAATGCCTACTTAAATAAAAGGTTGAATAAATTTGTAATAAATAACAGTAACGCAGCACTAACGTCCTCTGAAATACAGGATATTTCATGTTATATTAAATATACTAAGATATACTCTTATCTAACATCTGTCTCTAAAGATGTACTCCTATCTAACATCTGTCTCGAAAGATGTACTCCTATCTAACATCTGTCTCTAAAGATTTACTCCTATCTAACATCTGTCTCTAAGGATGTACTCCTATCTAACATCTGTCTCTAAAGATGTACTCCTATCTAACATCTGTCTCTAAAGATTTACTCCTATCTAACATCTGTCTCTAAGGATGTACTCCTATCTAACATCTGTCTCTGAAGATGTACTCCTATCTAACATCTGTCTCTAAAGATGTACTCCTATCTAACATCTGTCTCTAAAGATTTACTCCTATCTAACAGCTGTCTCTAAAGATGTACTCCTATCTAAAAAATGTATTTCCTGTAGTTCCTGATATGTATCGATCAGTACTGATCACCAGAGAATTACTTTATTGAATTAGGTGATCTATCTTAGGAGACGGGCTCTTAAATGTGCATAGCTGTCAGAGATGTCATTAGTCAAAGGTACATGTCAGAATGATATCGCCATTGGAAGTCAGTGAAAACGCAGTGGTCCGTGCGCTGAGACAGCTCTACAGGACAGGAATGGGTTTTCCGTTGCTAAAGTATTATCTTATTTTTTTCTCAGCGACACACTACGAAATGAGGCTTCCTCAAGGGTTCTTTGGGAAGGATGGGGGTTCTATGTTGGAACTATACCACAGGAGGCTCCTGATTGGAGGACAACTCATAACAATGGCCAGAACGGCGCTAACGGAATGCCATGTGTTTGATGTTTTTGATACCATTCCTACCTATTTTGCTCCAGATATTACCCTGAGCCCCGTCCTCCCCAATTAAGAGTGCCAACCAACCTCCTGTGAGGTTACTAACTCACAGAACCCGTTGAACCCCTTCAATGTTTTGCAGTTCAAAAGAAAAGGGGTTCATTACACTTTTTACTGATAATTAAAAATGTTTGGGGCGTAGACTCGAAATATCTTATGGTGTAGTTTTGTTCTCAGGTCTTTTTGTGCAACCTTGAGGGAGAGTGTCATTCCAGTGGATCTAATCTGTTGTGTTATTCTGTGACTTGTTCTATACAGTATGATGTATGGCCAGTGATGGTGTCTTGTTGAAAGACTCACGTATGGCCTTGTGTCAAATGAGAACAGTTGACTAAGTCACCAGTTCTCTTCTTCTCAGGGCCCCCAGCAGCTGTTCCAGAGCTAGCACATTTTGATTGTAAAGAACCATACAGAAAAAGTGTTGTAACCATAGTGGATACATTTTTTATGTATGGTGCTGTATAGAAACAGTTTTAAAATAATTATTTATAGAACATTAGGGAAAGGTTATTTATAGAACATTAGGGAAAGGTTATTTATAGAACATTAGGGAAAGGTTATTTATAGAACGAAACATGTTCCATTTAGAACCTCATGAGTGGCTGGGCATTTGGAAGTAACCGATCACAGGTTATCACATAACCTATCATCATTTTTAAACCCACCTGTGAACTGAAAATATGTATTCTTGTCTATACATCGTTTGTAATGTCTACTTCTGAGTATACTGAATCCATGCTGTTGTTTTTTTTGTTGCTAATGTCTTTTTGTAAGTAATCCGTCTTCGTCTGGACACATTGCTCCTAATTGTTCTACGAATATTGATCCAGTGTTCTAATCTAGTTCATAGGTTGTTCCTAAGTACAGTATATTGCATCCATGATCTGGTTTCTAATGTCTAGTTATATGAGGCTGCATTGTTCCTTGACCGTACATTGTTCCTATAACACTAAGCCTGTCGGTTTCCTCTTTCGGAGGACACAGTGGCCTCCTGTAATTCTCCCTCTTTAGTTACTCTGCTGAAGATCACACAATAAAGCTTGCTGCTGTACCTGCCAACTGTAGTCTATGTACCTGAACAGCTACCCTGCTGTAGCTGTAGTCTATGTACCTGAACAGCTACTCTGCTGTAGCTGTAGTAGATGTACCTGTAGTCTATGTACCTGTAGTCTATGTACCTGAACAGCTACTCTGCTGTAGCTGTAGTCTATGTACCTGAACAGCTACTCTGCTGTAGCTGTAGTAGATGTACCTGTAGTCTATGTACCTGTAGTCTATGGACCTGAACAGCTACCCTACTGTACCTGTAGTCTATGTACCTGAACAGCTACCCTGCTGTAGCTGTAGTCTATGTACCTGAACAGCTACTCTGCTGTAGCTGTAGTAGATGTACCTGTAGTCTATGTACCTGTAGTCTATGGACCTGAACAGCTACCCTACTGTACCTGTAGTCTATGTACCTGAACATCTACCCTGCTGTAGCTGTAGTCTATGTACCTGAACAGCTACCCTGCTGTAAGTGTAGTCTATGTACCTGAACAGCTACCCTGCTGTACCTGTAGTCTTTGTACCTGAACAGCTACCCTGCTGTAAGTGTAGTCTATGTACCTGAACAGCTACCCTGCTGTAAGTGTAGTCTATGTACCTGAACAGCTACCCTGCTGTAAGTGTAGTCTATGTACCTGAACAGCTACCCTGCTGTACCTGTAGTTGATGTACCTGAACAGCTACCCTGCTGTACCTGTAGTCTATGTACCTGAACAGCTACCCTGCTGTACCTGTAGTCTTTGTACCTGAACAGCTACCCTGCTGTAAGTGTAGTCTATGTACCTGAACAGCTACCCTGCTGTACCTGTAGTCTTTGTACCTGAACAGCTACCCTGCTGTAAGTGTAGTCTATGTACCTGAACAGCTACCCTGCTGTACCTGTAGTCTATGTACCTGAACAGCTACCCTGCTGTACCTGTAGTCTATGTACCTGAACAGCTACCCTGCTGTACCTGTAGTCTTTGTACCTGAACAGCTACCCTGCTGTACCTGTAGTCTATGTACCTGAACAGCTACCCTGCTGTACCTGTAGTCTATGTACCTGAACAGCTACCCTGCTGTACCTGTAGTCTTTGTACCTGAACAGCTACCCTGCTGTACCTGTAGTCTATGTACCTGAACAGCTACCCTGCTGTACCTGTAGTCTATGTACCTGAACAGCTACCCTGCTGTACCTGTAGTCTTTGTACCTGAACAGCTACCCTGCTGTACCTGTAGTCTATGTACCTGAACAGCTACCCTGCTGTACCTGTAGTCTATGTACCTGAACAGCTACCCTGCTGTACCTGTAGTCTTTGTACCTGAACATCTACCCTCCTGTACCTGTAGTCTATGTACCTGAACAGCTACCCTGCTGTACCTGTAGTCTTTGTACCTGAACAGCTACCCTGCTGTACCTGTAGTCTATGTACCTGAACAGCTACCCTGCTGTACCTGTAGTTGATGTACCTGAACAGCTACCCTGCTCTACCTGTAGTCTTTGTACCTGAACAGCTACCCTGCTGTACCTGTAGTCTATGTACCTGAACAGCTACCCTGCTGTACCTGTAGTCTATGTACCTGAACAGCTACCCTGCTGTACCTGTAGTCTATGTACCTGAACAGCTACCCTGCTGTACCTGTAGTCTATGTACCTGAACAGCTACCCTGCTGTACCTGTAGTTGATGTACCTGAACAGCTACCCTGCTGTACCTGTAGTCTTTGTACCTGAACAGCTACCCTGCTGTACCTGTAGTCTATGTACCTGAACAGCTACCCTACTGTACCTGCCAACTGTAGTCTATGGACCTGAACAGCTACCCTGCTGTACCTGTAGTCTATGTACCTGAACAGCTACCCTGCTGTAGCTGTAGTAGATGTACCTGAACAGCTACCCTGCTGTACCTGTAGTCTATGTACCTTGACAGCTACCCTGCTGTACCTGTAGTTGATGTACCTGAACAGCTACCCTGCTGTACCTGTAGTCTATGTACCTTGACAGCTACCCTGCTGTACCTGTAGTTGATGTACCTGAACAGCTACCCTGCTGTACCTGTAGTCTTTGTACCTGAACAGCTACCCTGCTGTAAGTGTAGTCTATGTACCTGAACAGCTACCCTGCTGTACATGTAGTCTTTGTACCTGAACAGCTACCCTGCTGTAAGTGTAG
This sequence comes from Oncorhynchus mykiss, assembly GCF_013265735.2. Classification (NCBI taxonomy): domain Eukaryota; kingdom Metazoa; phylum Chordata; class Actinopteri; order Salmoniformes; family Salmonidae; genus Oncorhynchus; species Oncorhynchus mykiss. The sequence goes on from NC_048584.1 coordinate 41,081,470, forward strand.
TCTTTGTACCTGAACAGCTACCCTGCTGTAAGTGTAGTCTATGTACCTGAACAGCTACCCTGCTGTAAGTGTAGTCTATGTACCTGAACAGCTACCCTGCTGTAAGTGTAGTCTATGTACCTGAAAAGCTACCCTGCTGTACCTGTAGTCTTTGTACCTGAACAGCTACCCTGCTGTAAGTGTAGTCTTTGTACCTGAACAGCTACCCTGCTGTAAGTGTAGTCTATGTACCTGAACAGCTACCCTGCTGTAAGTGTAGTCTATGTACCTGAACAGATACCCTGCTGTACCTGTAGTCTATGTACCTGAACAGCTACCCTGCTGTACCTGTAGTCTATGGACCTGAACAGCTACCCCACTGTACCTGTAGTCTATGTACCTGTAGTCTATGGACCTGAACAGCTACTCTGCTGTAGCTGTAGTATATGTACCTGTAGTCTATGCACCTGAACATCTACCCTGCTGTACCTGTAGTCTATGTACCTGAACATCTACCCTGCTGTACCTGTAGTCTATGTACCTGAACAGCTACCCTGCTGTACCTGTAGTCGATGTACTTGAACAGCTACCCTGCTGTACCTGTAGTATATGGACCTGAACAGCTACCCTACTGTACCTGCCAACTGTAGTCTATGGACCTGAACAGCTACCCTGCTGTAGCTGTAGTCTATGTACCTGACCAGCTACCCTGCTGTAGCTATACACACACACACACACACACACACACACACACACACACACACACACACACACACACACACACACACACACACATTGCTACCATGTTAAGGCTGTCACCTGCAGCAGTGGGCCTGTATGGCCCAGTTTACACAAATGGGTCACTAGCAACGCCAAGGATATACTGTAGGTTCAATTCCCACCACAGGGATCACATCCACATTCTAAACACACACACAGAGAGAGAAAGAAAGCCTCCAAGCTACCAGGGGAGCAGCCTGGCCCAGTAACCTGAGTAAATAGCAGTGGACCCTGGGTCCAAGGTTTTGGGCTCCAGCCCCTGGCCCTGGAGCCCCCCAGTCTGTTTGCAGATGGAAATCTGTGCTGACCAATCATAGCAGAAAGAGGAGATCTCTCTCTCTCTCTCTCTCTCTCTCTTTCTCTCTCTCTCTCTCTCACACTCTCTCTCTCTGTTCAATTTAAGGGCTTTATTGGTATGAGAAACATAAGATAACTTTGCCAAAGCAAGTGACTTAGATAGTAAACAAAAGTGAAATAAACAATACAAATTAACATTATAGTACAAAAAGGTACAAATAAATAAACATTTAATATGGGTTCATTTACAATTGTGTTTGTTCTTGACTGGTTGCCTTTTTCTTGTGGCAAAAGGTCACAAATCTTGCTGCTGTGATGGCACACTGTGGTATTTCACCCAATAGATAGGATATTATCAAAATCTGAGGGAAATATGTGTCTCTAATATGGTCATACATTGGGCAGGAGGTTAGGAAGTGCAGCTCAGTTTCCAGCTCATTTTGTGGGCAGTGTGCACATAGCCTGTCTTCTCTTGAGAGCCAGGTTTGCCAACAGTGGCCTTTCTTAATAGCAAGGCTATGCTCACTGAGTCTGTACATAGTCAAAGCTTTCCTTAAGTTTGGGTCAGTCAAAGTGGTCAGGTATTCTGCCAGTGTACTCTCTGTTTAGGCCCAAATATCATTCTAGTTTGTAAATTCTTTCCAATGTGATTTTGTTTTCTCATGAATCGGTTTGGTCTGTTGTGTTGCTCTCCTGGGGCTCTGTCTGTTTGTGTTTGTGAACAGAGCCCCAGGACCAGCTTGCTTTAGGGGACTCTTCTCCAGGTTTATCTCTCAGTAGTTGATGGCTTTGTTATGGAAGGTTTGGGAATCACTTCCTTTTAGGTGGTTGAACGGCTCTTTTCTGGATTTTGATAATTAGTGGGTATCGGCGTAATTCTGCTCTGCATGCATTAAATAGTGTTTTAGGTTGTACACTGAGAATATTTTTGCAGAGTTCTGCATGCAGAGTCGCACTTTGGTGTTTGTCCCATTTTGTGAATTCTTGGTTGGTGAGCCGACCCCAGACCTCACAACCATCAAGGGCAATAGGTTCTATAACTGATTCAAATTTTCTTTGCCAGATCCTAATTGGTATGTCGAATGTCATGTTATTTTTGATGGCATAGAATGCCCTTCTTGTCTTTTCTCTCAGATCGTTCACAGCTTTGTGGAAGTTACCTGTGGCGCTGATGTTTAGGCCGAGGTATGTATAGTTTTTTGTGTGCTCTAGGGAAACGGTGTCTAGATGGAATTTGTATTTGTGTTGCTGGAGAGAGGACCTTTTTTGGAACACCATGATCTATGTCTTGCTGAGATTTACTGTCAGGGCCTCGTTCTGACAGAATATGTGCAGAAGATCTAGGTGCTGCTGTAGGCCCTCCTTGGTTGGTGACAGAAGCACCAGATCATCAGCAAACAGTAAACGTTTGACTTCAGATACTAGTAGGATAAGTTCTGGTGCTGCAGACTGTTCTAGTGCCCTCGCCAATTCGTTGATATACAGTTGAAGTTGGAAGTTTACATACAGTGCCTTGCGAAAGTATTCGGCCCCCTTGAACTTTGCGACCTTTTGCCACATTTCAGGCTTCAAACATAAAGATATAAAACTGTATTTTTTTGTGAAGAATCAACAACAAGTGGGACACAATCATGAAGTGGAACGACATTTATTGGATATTTCAAACTTTTTTAACAAATCAAAAACTGAAAAATTGGACCTCCAGAACGATGGTCATTATGGCCAAACAGTTCTATTTTTGTTTCATCAGACCAGAGGACATTTCTACAAAAAGTACAATCTTTATCCCCATGTGCAGTTGCAAACTGTAGTCTGGCTTTTTTTATGGCAGTTTTGAAGCAGTGGCTTTTTCCTTGCTAAGTGGCCTTTCAGGTTATGTCAATATAGGACTCGTTTTACTGTGGATATAGATTATTTTGTACCTGTTTCCTCCAGCATCTTCACAAGGTCCTTTGTGGTTGTTCTGGGATTGATTTTCACTTTTCGCACCAAAGTACCTTCATCTCTGGGAGACAGAACATGTCTCCTTCCTGAGCGGTATGATAGCTGCGTGGTCCCATTGTGTTTACACTTGCTTACTATTGTGTTTACAGATGAACGTGTAAATTGCTCCCAAGGATGAACCAGACTTGTGGAGGTCTACAATTCGTTTTTCTGAGGTCTTGGGTGATTTCATTTGATTTTCTCATGATGTCAAGCAGAGAGACACTGAGTTTGAAGGTAGGCCTTGAAATACATCCACAGGTACACCTCCAATTGACTCAAATTATGTCAATTAACCTATCAGAAACTTCTAAAGCCATGACATAATTTTCTGGAATTTTCCAAGCTGTTTAAAGGCACCGTCAACTTAGTGTATGTAAACTTCTGACCCACTGGACTTGGGATACAGTGAATTATAAGTGAAATAATCTGTCTGTAAACAGTTGTTGGAAAAATTACTTGTGTCATGTGCAGAGTATATGTCCTAACTGACTTGCCAAAACTATAGTTTGTTAACAAGACATTTGTGGAGTGGTTGAAAAACTATTTTTAATGACTCCAACCAAAGTGTATGTAAACTTCCGACTTCAACTGTATGTATTTTATATATGTTGAAGAGGGTGGTGCTTAACCTGCATCCCTGTCTCACCCCACTGCCCTTTGGAAATAAATATGTTTTTTTTCTTCTATTTTTAACTGCACACTTCTTGTTTGTGTACATGGATGTTATAATGTTGTTGTCGTCCCCCCCCCCCCCCCCCCCCCCCATACACCACATTCCATCCATTTCTATAGCAGACCCTCATGCCAAATTGAGGCAAAAGCTTATTTTAAAAAAATCTACAAATCATGAGAATACCCTTGCCTTTATTTTGGTTTGTTTGTATGTCAATTGTGTGTGCAGTGTGAATACGTGGTCTGTCGTACAGCAATTTGGTAAAAAGCTAATTTGACATTTGCAAAGTACATTGTTTTCCCTAAGGTAATGTACGAGTCTGCTGTTGACGCTCTCTCTCTCTCTTCCCTTCTCACTTCCTCTGTCTCTTCCCTTTCTCTCACTCTCTATTCCCCCTATATCTTTCTCTCTTCCCTTCTCTCTCTCTCTCCCTCAGATTGCGACTGCAGGACGAGCCTTGGCAGCAGCTAAAGGGGATCCTTATTAAATACAATACAATGAATGTTAACCTCTCTGCGATAGGCGGGACACAAATGTCTCACCTTGCCAATTGCCAAGAAAAATGCAGAGCGCCAAAAAAAAAAGAAAATGCTATACAATTCAAACTTTGATTAAATCACACATGTACGATACCAAATTAAAGCTACACTCGTTGTGAATCCAGCCAACATGTCAGATTTCAAAAAGGCTTTTCGGCTAAAGCATAAGAAGCTTTTATCTGATGATAGCACAACAGTAAACAAAGAGAGAATAGCATATTTCAACCCTGCAGGCACCACACAAAACGCAGAAATAAAATATAATTCATGCCTTACCTTTGACGAGCTTCTTTTGTTGGCACTCCAATATGTCCCATAAACATCACAAAGGGTCCTTTTGTTCGATTTAATTCCGTCGATATATATCCAAAATGTCAATTTATTTGGCGCGTTTGATCCAGAAAAAAAACATTTTCCAATTTTTGCAACGTCACTACAAAATAAGTTGTATTACTTTTGTAATACAACTATAGGTATTTTTAAACATTAATAATCGATCAAATTGAAGACGGGTCTATCTGTTTTCAATACAGGAACAACAAAAAATAACGCTACTTTTCAAGTCTTGTGCAACTCTCAAACAGTACACATAAAGTTATCCTGTTCCAAGATGGCCGTACTTCTTCATTGCACAAAGGAATAACCTCAACCAAATTCCAAAGACTGGTGTCAGAAGAAAGAAATATCGTTTCCCAATGAGAACTCATTGAACAGAGAGAGACCTCATTTTTTTAAAATTCTGAATGGTTAGTGCTCGGGGTTTTGCCTGCTACATAAGTTCTGTTATACTCACAGACATGATTCAAACAGTTTTAGAAACTTCAGAGTGTTTTCTATCAAATATGAATATCATATATTCTTGTCATGAGTAGCAGAAAGTTGAAATTGGGCACACTATTTATCCAAAAGTGAAAATGCTGCCCCCTATCCCAAAGAGGTTTTAAGAGAAGAAAAATAAGAAAAAGTCAACAAAACTGAGCGTTTGGAACCACCTGATGCCATCGGAGCAGTGTTGAGTTTTTGTACCTTACTGAATGACCTGATGGCCTGCGTCAGCTCTCTAAAACCCAGAAGGTCTTCCTCACCTCTCTATTATCCAGAAGGCCTTCCTCACCTCTCTAACATCCAGAAGGCCTTCCTCACCTCTCTAACATCCAGAAGGCCTTCCTCACCTCTCTAACATCCAGAAGGCCTTCCTCACCTCTAACATCCAGAAGGCCTTCCTCACCTCTCCATCATTCAGAAGGCCTTCCTCACCTCTCTAACATCCAGAAGGCCTTCCTCACCTCTCTAACATCCAGAAGGCCTTCCTCACCTCTCCATCATTCAGAAGGCCTTCCTCACCTCTCTAACATCCAGAAGGCCTTCCTCACCTCTCTAACATCCAGAAGGCCTTCCTCACCTCTCCATCATTCAGAAGGCCTTCCTCACCTCTCTAACATCCAGAAGGCCTTCCTCACCTCTCTAACATCCAGAAGGCCTTCCTCACCTCTCTAACATCCAGAAGGCCTTCCTCGGAGTGTTTTAGGCCTAAATAGAATGTACAGATATACAGAGAATAGAAAAATGCAGTGTGCAGTCCTGAGACTGAACATAATAATACAAATAAGAATAATAACAGACACTTTTATCAGTGACAGTGAGAGGACAGCTACAGGACAGTGAGAGGACAGCTACAGGACAGTGAGAGGACAGATATGGGACAGTAAGAGGACAGATACGGGACAGTGAGCGGACAGATACAGAGAGAGTAATAGAGGGACAGAGGCACCTGGTTCGATAGAGCTGATTACCACCACAACCACCAAGACCACCACAACCACAGCTAACCAACTATATCGCAACCAAGGCCACCACGATCACAGCTAACCAACCATATCTCTTCCACGACCACCACAACCACAGCTAACCAACCATATCTCAACCATAAGCACCACGACCACAGCTAACCAACCATATCTCAACCATAACCACACCTAACAAACCATATCTCAACTACAGCTAACCAACCCTTTCTCAACTACAGCTAACCAACCATTTCTCAACCATGATCACCACTACCACAGCTAACCAACCATATGGAAACCATGACCACCACAACCATAACTAACCAACCATTTCTCAACCATGACCAACAAGACCACAACTAACCAACCATTTATCAACCATGACTAACAAGACCACAGCTAATCAACCGTATCTCAATCATAACCAGCTGACCACTCATCTCTGATGCCTGACCAACTGACCACTCATCTCTGAGGCATGATCAGCTGACCACTCATCTCTGAGGCATGACCAGCTGACCACTCATCTCTGAGGCATGACCAGCTGACCACTCATCTCTGATGCATGACCAGCTGACCACTCATCTCTGAGGCATGACCATCTGACCACTCATCACTGATGCATGACCAGCTGACCACTCATCTCTGAGGCCTGACCAGCTGACCACTCATCTCTGAGGCCTGACTGACCAGCTGACCACTCATCTCTGAGGCCTGACCAGCTGACCACTCATCTCTGAGGCATGACCAGCTGACCACTCATCTCTGAGGCCTGACCAGCTGACCACTCATCTCTGAGGCCTGACCAGCTGACCACTCATCTCTGATGCATGACCAGCTGACCACTCATCTCTGAGGCCTGACCAGCTGACCACTCATCTCTGAAGCATGACCAGCTGACCACTTATCTCTGAGGCCTGACCAGCTGACCACTCATCTCTGATGCATGACCAGCTGACCACTCATCTCTGAGCCATGACCAGCTGACCACTCATCTCTGAGGCATGACCAGCAACTGTAACCCTTCTGCAACCAGCCACCTCTGATTAACCCACTATGGCCACAGCCTTATGACTGACAAACCAACCACATCCATGTCAGTACACTACAACCCTTATAACGCTACTGAACTGAGCCAAGCTGAGCCAAGCTGAGCCATGCTGAGTAATGCTAAGCCATGTTGAGCCAAACTGAGCTAAACTGAGTCAAGCTGAGCCATGTCAAGCTGTACTGCAGCCTGGTTGAATGAATCACGTTGAAAAACACAATGTGAAAGGACACGATGCTAGCCAGCGAAATAGGTCATTCGTTTGACCCAGGTCAACACAAAAGGCCAAGGCTCCGTCGTTCTGCAGTGTCCACTCAGTCCTCTCTGAAGTCAATCTGCTGTTAATGTACTGTACTTTGGTATGTTTTTACACAAGGAATAAAACATGTTCTTGGTTATCTACTCATCTGCTATTTTGTACCGAAAGCGTTTATCATTTTGTATTTTAAATAAACAGGCCATTTACAGGAAGAAGAATGTCTCAGAAAAGTGGCCCTTTTTCACGGAGAGATACTTTCCTGCTCTGATAGAGTAATACCCAGAAGGAAATGGTTCTTCCTCTCCCTCAGTATATTCTCATCTCAGAGAGTGGTCAGTCGTTGACCCTCGTTGATTATCACTGTGCTGGGAAGGACACATAAAGAGACACATAAAATAATACTGCTACGAGCGAGGGGCCATACATATACTTTGCTCTGTAGCCATGTAACCATGTCATATTTATGGATGAGGGACCAGTCCGCGACCACGCTCGGTAACTATTATTAATCCACTGATCACTACAGTTCCGGAGACACAGCTACAACCAACCTCGATATGAACAACAAAATGTCAAATACAGATATAAATGCTCTATTCAGAAAAAAAACATACCTATATATTCTCACTGAACATGCTAATGCAACATTTCTCTCCTTTATACCTGCAGATAAAAAGTATTCCTCACACAGATAAAAAAAAGCTTCCTTATAGGCTTCCTCACACAGATTAAGATGCTTCCTCACACAGATTAAGAGGCTTCCTCACACAGATTATGAGGCTTCCTCAGACAGATTACGAGGCTTCCTCACACAGGTTAAGAGGCTTCCTCACATAGATTAAGAGGCTTCCTCACACAGATTAAGAGGCTTCCTCACATAGATTAAGAGGCTTCCTCACACAGATTAAGAGGCTTCCTCACACAGATTAAGAGACTTCCTCGCACAGATAAAGAGGCTTCCTCACACAGATTAAGAGGCTTCCTCACACAGATTAAGAGGCTTACTCACACAGATTAAGAGGCTTCCTCACACAGATTAAGATGCTTCCTCACACAGATTAAGAGGCTTCCTCACATAGATTAAGAGGCTTCCTCACACAGATTAAGAGGCTTCCTCACACAGATTAAGAGGCTTCCTCACACAGGTTAAGAGGCTTCCTCACACAGATTAAGAGGCTTACTCACGCAGATAAAGAGGCTTCCTCACACAGATTAAGAGGCTTCCTCACACAGATTAAGAGGCTTCCTCACACAGAATAAGAGGCTTCCTCACACAGATTAAGAGACTTCCTCGCACAGATAAAGAGGCTTCCTCACGCAGATTAAGAGGCTTCCTCACACAGATTAAGAGGCTTCCTCACACAGATTAAGAGGCTTCCTCACACAGATTAAGAGGCTTCCTCACACAGAATAAGAGGCTTCCTCACACAGATTAAGAGGCTTCCTCACACAGATAAAGAGGCTTCCTCACATAGATTAAGAGGCTTCCTCACACAGATTTAGAGGCTTCCTCACACAGATAAAGAGGCTTCTTCACGCAATTAATTTTATTTTAAACCACGTATTTTATTGATTGTTTGGCTTGTGATGTCTGGGCGAAGGCCATGGGTTGGTGGTGGTGGTGTGTGTGCGTGTGTGTCTGTGTGTGTGCGTGTGTATGTCTGTGTCAATCTGAAGCTACTACACCACACGCACGCACACACACAGACACGCACACACACACACACACACACAAACACACACACACACACAGACACGCACACACAGACACGCACACACAAACATCATCAGATTGACAGGCAGAGTAATGGCATCACAACCCCTTTACTATAAAACTTCCAGATCACTCCATTTAAAGCTTTGAACTTTCCATTAATTAACATCTTACACCTTGGCATGATGGCTATGTTCTTAATAAATGTTTTATTGTCACGAGAGATATGACATTATACATGGAAAAAGGCATTGAGGTTACTCCAGCTCTCAAATGAAATGGCTGCTGTAAAAAGAAGGGACATAATGAGGAAATGAAAACGAGAAGATGTTCCAGGGTTCTACCTAACATTGATGAAATCAGAAGAATCTAATTCTAGAAGCCTTTTGGCCTTTATAAAGGAGAGAGATAGAGAGAGAGAGAGAGAGAGAGCCGTCGAGAGAGGGGCTTAGAGAGAGAGAGAGAGGCGTAGAGAGAGAGAGGCGTAGAGAGAGAGAGAGGCGTAGAGAGAGAGAGAGATAGAGAGAGAGAGAGAGAGAGAGAGGGGTGTAGAGAGAGAGAGAGAGAGAGAGAGGCGTAGAGAGAGAGGGAGAGAGAGGGGCGTAGTGAGGGAGAGAGAGAGGCGTAGAGAGAGAGAGAGAGAGAGAGGGACGTAGATAGAGAGAGAGAGAGAGAGAGAGAGAGAGAGGCGTAGAGAGAGAGAGAGGAGTAGAGAGAGAGAGAGAGAGAGGCGTAGAGAGAGAGAGGCGTAGAGAGAGAGAGGCGTAGAGAGAGAGAGAGAGTGGCGTAGAGAGAGAGAGGGGCGTAGTGAGGGAGAGAGAGAGGTGTAGAGAGAGAGAGAGGGGCGTAGAGAGGGATAGAGAGAGGCGTAGAGGGCTGTAGAGAGAGAGAGAGAGGCGTAGAGAGAGAGAGGCGTAGAGAGAGAGAGAGAGAGAGAGAGAGAGAGGCGTAGAGAGAGAGGGGCGTAGAGAGGGAGAGAGGCGTAGAGAGAGAGAGAGAGAGAGGGGCGTAGAGAGAGAGAGAGAGAGAGGGGTAGAGAGAGAGAGAGGCGTAGAGAGAGAGAGAGAGAGAGAGGGGCATATAGAGAGAGAGAGAGAGGGGAGTAGAGAGGGAGAGAGAGGCGTAGAGAGAGAGAGAGAGAGAGAGAGGGGCGTAGAAAGAGAGAGAGAGAGAGGGGTAGAGAGAGAGAGAGGCGTAGAGAGAGAGAGAGAGGCGTAGAGGGGCATAGAGAGAGAGAGATAGGTATGTGGATAGAACGAGAGAAAGAGACAGCGAGAGACAGAGAGGTACGTTATATCATTCTCCAAAACATTGATGGAAGCCGATGACGTCAAAGCAAAAGGAGGACAGAAGTGGGTATTAGGTGCGATTAGCATATTAAAGGACTAAAAACATCTCAGGTGAGCAGCGGGACGAAAGGATACGAGTCACTAGTGGAAAGATATATTTGGACGCTCGTCTGAAAGCAGCAAATGGCCTCTTTAGAAAATGTCTCATAGTGACGAGTCGTCTGAAAATACAGAATATAAATGAAGAAGAGCCTCTAGGAGCACAGATGCAAAAATAAAACGTAATTACCTAACGTTTGGACAGGCGAGCTGTTTTCATCAGGGTATAAAATACAGAATATTACAGGGTATTAGTCTTCCCAATTCAGTGCAGACCGGATGTGAAATTTACCGTTACCACACCAGCTCTGACAATAAAATTGAGTTTGAATAGTACAATTAATAACAGCTAATTTTATCTATAACGGTAATAATATTTTAAAGTTACGTTCAAATCAACTGTCTTATAGGACAAGGCATTTACTCAAATAAAAGTGAATTAAAGCCACAATTTTCAGATTACACTGGGATTGTAAATTGCACAATGGATTTGGTTTGGGATTAGCATTAATTTGCGACTATTTTTTTAAAACGTTCTCATGAATCATTATTCTTGATGAGAACCAGAAAGACGACTAGATGCAGAGAGGGTTATGTCTTACACATTTTAAGTGCACTACTTTTCACCCACTTAATAATGAGGCACCTTGTCTTCAAGTGAATCTTCTCTCATTTTCCGTTTCTATCTATAGTCTAAATCAATTTTAACAACATATTTCATATTTTATCTGAGTGGAGGAAAAGATTCCTCATTGAAAGGGGATCCGTCTGTAGTCTCTGCCTTACAATGTGCAAGACATATCCGTGTTTGCGTCCCAAAATGTCACCCTATTCCCTATATAGTGCATTACCTTTCAAAAGTCAAAAGTAGTGCACTTCACAGGGAATAGGGTGTCATTTTGTCACCCTTTTTTCCTTCCACTGTAAGCCAGCTAATTAAAAAATGTCTCCTTTCAAGAAGTCATTCAGCAGTTCAAACGCTTCAAATCAAAGACAGTTCAAAGCCGATCGCTAGTTTGCATCAGGAGGTGATGGAGGGAACGTGGAGCGGGGGATGGAGTGAAAATCAGTAATATGAAAGAGGAGGGAAGGCAAACTCCATGTTCCTTTCCTGGTGAAATTACCCCTTTTTGGTAGAATGTTTAACGGTGACGAAGATTAATCTGTAATACGACCATAGAGTATGACATCATCCGTGACAACAAACACATGAATTTGTCAAATGCTAGATGCTTGACATGCCAAAAAAATATTTGCAGGGGTAACATTGTTTTTAGCGGAAGAGAATGAGAGAGATGAAACATCACAGGTGGTTCGAACCAATCACATTCCTTCACCTTGAGTGTCCTCTTGTCTTAGACTCTGTGGACACCTGGGTCTCCTCTCCTCTTAGACTCTGTGGACACATGTGGGTCTGATCTCCTCTTAGACTCCGAGGACACCTGGGTCAGAAATACCTCTTAGACCCCGTGGACACATGTGGGTCTGATCTCCTCTTAAACTCTGTGGACACCTGGATCTGATCTCCTCTTAGACTCTGTGGACACCTGGATCTGATCTCCTCTTAGACTCTGTGGACACCTGGATCTGATCTCCTCTTAGATTCTGTGGACACCTGGATCTGATCTCCTCTTAGACTCTGTGGACATCTGGGTCTGATTTCCTCTCAGACTCTGTGGACACCTGGATCTCCTCTCCTCTTAGACTCTGTGAACACCTGGGTCTGATCTCCTCTTAGACTGTGGACACCTGGACCTGATCTCCTGCCTTATTTAATATGTTTCCCTTTGGGGATCAATAAAGAAAAGAGAGTGAGAGTGAGAGTGCGAGAGAGAGAGTGCGAGAGAGAGAGAGTGCGAGAGAGAGAGAGAGAGAGAGAGAGAGAGAGAGAGAGAGAGAGAGAGAGAGAGAGAGAGAGAGAGAGAGAGAGAGAGAGATTGAGCTTGAGATACAGTATAGCTGTAAGGTTACTAAGGAGAAAGTGGGAGGACAAGGCAACACAGGAAGTAGAAATTGAACATTACCACCGGGTCAGGAGTTCAGCAGGGTGGACGGCAGCCAGCCAGTGTAGACTATTCACCAATGACGGTGAAGCCTCTTCTCCTCTGCTCTCTTAGTGAGACCACTGGACAGGCATTACCGTTTTTTATCCGTTACACTTGTAATGAAACTGGGGTCCACTTGATCTCCATCGTAACCCAACTAGCACAACCTTGTTGTTTTTTGTTTGTTGCTAAACTGTACGTCATTTGTCATTGCTTTCACATGCGATGTAAACGCTAAGCACATTTTTTGTTGTTGTTGATAAACAGTAAACACAACTCTCTACAAATGATGCAAAACTCAGTTGAGTAAATCATGACAAACAACAATTAAAACATTTTGATCACGGTTGAAATTACTCCCATGAACCTCTTCTGCACTTTCTGCAAAGCCTTCTTTGTGCACTTGTTCAATCAGCAATCAGTCCGTATTCATGCACAAATGAGGTCACCCTCGCTGTTGCTGTTGGCAAGAGAACGGACCGAGTAAGAGGGCAAAGACAAAGAAGAGGACATTTCAGCTGTCAGTTAACATGGTAAAATTAAGCCTTTTTGTTTCTGGATATTCATCCTCTTGAGTGACGTTCTTTCTGCATTCGTCATCTTCGGTAAAATCATTTCAAGAAAACAGAATACAGACCAATGCTGTGATAATATGCCTGTTACGGTGCAGTACTACGATTACAGTATCAACAACTAGCACAGACATGAACCGTAAAGGACGGTTAACCATGTTAGGGGTTTATTGATCGTCGTAGTTAGTATTGATTGGGCCGTTGTGTAACGATTGATTGAGATAACTTCTCATTCGATAAGCTGTATGTTTTGATGGAGGTAGTTGATCATGTATTTAATGTTTTGATGGAGGTAGTTGATCATGTATGTAATGTTTTGATGGAGGTAGTTGATCATGTATTTAATGTTTTGATGGAGGTAGTTGATCATGTATTTAATGTTTTGATGGAGGTAGTTGATCATGTATTTAATGTTTTGATGGAGGTAGTTGATCATGTATTTAATGTTTTGATGGAGGTAGTTGATCATGTATTTAATGTTTTGATGGAGGTAGTTGATCATGTATTTCATGTTTTGATGGAGGTAGTTGATCATGTATTTAATGTTTTGATGGAGGTAGTTGATCATGTATTTAATGTTTTGATGGAGGTAGTTGATCATGTATTTCATGTTTTGATGGAGGTAGTTGATCATGTATTTAATGTTTTGATGGAGGTAGTTGATCATGTATTTAATGTTTTGATGGAGGTAGTTGATCATGTATTTCATGTTTTGATGGAGGTAGTTGATCATGTATTTAATGTTTTGATGGAGGTAGTTGATCATGTATTTAATGTTTTGATGGAGGTAGTTGATCATGTATTTAATGTTTTGATGGAGGTAGTTGATCATGTATTTCATGTTTTGATGGAGGTAGTTGATCATGTATTTAATGTTTTGATGGAGGTAGTTGATCATGTATTTAATGTTTTGATGGAGGTAGTTGATCATGTATTTCATGTTTTGATGGAGGTAGTTGATCATGTATTAAATGTTTTGATGGAGGTAGTTGACCATGTATTTAATGTTTTGATGGAGGTAGTTGATCATGTATTTCATGTTTTGATGGAGGTAGTTGATCATGTATTTAATGTTTTGATGGAGGTAGTTGATCATGTATTTAATGTTTTGATGGAGGTAGTTGATCATGTATTTCATGTTTTGATGGAGGTAGTTGATCATGTATTTAATGTTTTGATGGAGGTAGTTGATCATGTATTTAATGTTTTGATGGAGGTAGTTGATCATGTATTTCATGTTTTGATGGAGGTAGTTGATCATGTATTTAATGTTTTGATGGAGGTAGTTGATCATGTATTTAATGTTTTGATGGAGGTAGTTGATCATGTATTTCATGTTTTGATGGAGGTAGTTGATCATGTATTTAATGTTTTGATGGAGGTAGTTGATCATGTATGTAATGTTTTGATGGAGGTAGTTGATCATGTATTTAATGTTTTGATGGAGGTAGTTGATCATGTATTTAATGTTTTGATGGAGGTAGTTGATCATGTATTTAATGTTTTGATGGAGGTAGTTGATCATGTATTTAATGTTTTGATGGAGGTAGTTGATCATGTATTTAATGTTTTGATGGAGGTAGTTGATCATGTATTTAATGTTTTGATGGAGGTAGTTGATCATGTATGTAATGTTTTGATGGAGGTAGTTGATCATGTATTTAATGTTTTGATGGAGGTAGTTGATCATGTATTTAATGTTTTGATGGAGGTAGTTGATCATGTATTTAATGTTTTGATGGAGGTAGTTGATCATGTATTTAATGTTTTGATGGAGGTAGTTGATCATGTATTTAATGTTTTGATGGAGGTAGTTGATCATGTATTTAATGTTTTGATGGAGGTAGTTGATCATGTATTTAATGTTTTGATGGAGGTAGTTGATCATGTATTTAATGTTTTGAGAGTCTTAATTAATGTATTTTGTAAAACAGGTGTGTCATGTAGGTGCCCAAGGTAGTTGTAAATATCACTTTAGGACCAACGGAATAGACTAAAATGTGACAGACTGGGTATTGTGGTGTGACAGACTGGGTCACTACAGAGCTGACCCTGTTGAAAACCCTATTAAAACCTCTACTGAGCTGACCCTGTCTAAAATGCTATTAAAACCTCTACAGAGCTGACCCTGTCTAAAACCCTATTAAAACCTCCACAGAGCTGATCCTATTTAAAATCCTGCTAAAGCCTCAGAGCTGACGCATTCTAAAATCCAGTGCCTTCAACCTTGTTCAGGTTATCAGTCAACCTATCAGGGTAGTTACAAACAGCACAGAAATAAAATCATCAACATGTATTGATCACATATTTACTAATGCTGCAGAAATTTCCTATAAAGCAGTATCCAAATCTAGCGGATGTCGTGATCACTATATAGTAGCCATATCTAGGAAAACCAAAGTTCCAACGGCTGGGTCTAATATAGTGTATAAGAGGACAGGCTGGGCCTAATATAGTGTATAAGAGGTCATACATTATGTTTTGTAATGATTCATATGTTGTTGATGTAAATAATATTTGTTGGTCTGTGGTGTGTAATGAGGAGCAACCAGACGCTGCACTTGACACATTTATGAAATTGCTTATTCCAGTTACCATTAAGCACACTCCCATTAAGTAAATGACTGTAAAAACTGTTAAATCCCCTTGGATTTATGAGGAATTGAAAACGTGTGTGGTTGAGAGGGATGAGAGGGATGAGGCAAAAGGAATGGCAGCACAACCAATTGGCAAACATACTTCAAATTGGGAAAAACTACTCTACACTATGAATCAAAGATTCAGGATACAAAGATTGATAGTAAAAACCTTTGGTGCACCTTAAATGACATTTTGGTTACACAGCCAACTCGGCTCTATCATTCATCACAAAACCAATTGATGTTGCCAACTACTTTATTGACTTTTTCCATTGGCAAGATTAGCATATTTAGCCCTAACATGCCAGCCACTACACATCCAAATATAACGGAACAATTTATGAAAGACAAGCATTGTAATTTTGAAGTCCGTAATGTGAGTGTGGAAGACGAGGAAAAAAGGTATTGTTGTCTTTCAACAATGACAAGCCACCTGGGTCTGACATTCTGGATGGAAAATTACTGAGGATAATTGCGGACGATATTGCCAATCTTATCTGCCATATCTTCAATCTAAGCTCACTAGAAAGTGTGTGCCCTCGGGCCTGGAGGTAAGCAAAAGTCATTCCACTATCTAAGAATAGTAAAGCCCCCTTCACTGGCTCAAACAGCCGACCAATCAGCCTGTAACTTACAACCCTTAGTAAACTTCTGAAAATGATACAATGCTATAAATTGATGATAAAATGATTGTGGGGTGCTGTTATGTTAGACGTCATGAGGCTTTTGACATAATCGATCAAAGTCTGCTGCTGGAAAAAAAACATTTGTTATGGCTTTACACGATCTGCTATATTATTATATTATTATTATTATTATTATTATTATTATTATTATTATTATTATTATATTATTATTAGAGTTATATGTCTAACAGAACACAGAGTGTGTTCTTTAAGGAGCCTCTCCAACATAATCAGGAATCCCCCACGGCAGCTGTCTAGGTCCAATCATTTTTTGGGGGGGACTTGCCTTTTTCTTCTACCTCTGTACTGTATCTAGACAGTAATTATGCTAATTACGTGTTGGTGTGTTAGATACATTTTTGTTATCAAAGCAGTTTAATTGTTCCTACATTTTTCCCCCCAAAAAAGTTGGATTTAGTAATAATGAATTCCAACAGTGAACACTCCATAAGTAAATATATTTATATATATATAGATTATTTCCATAGATTTCCATGTAAATACTCAAAATACTCCTCATGAAGAAAATATTTTCCATCCAGTGGTTTTTCCACCTACCGGGTTTGTTGCAGATAAATCACTTAGTAATGAAATAGTGCACAAATTGACCATTTTCACGTACGTTTTTACGTACCAAATAAAGGTGCTTCCATCGATGTCTATCCATCACATTTTGCAACTCTACAGATAGTTTTGTCACAAAAAACTTAGTGTTAAAAAAGCACATGTGCCTTCTCTGGTCTTGACACGTGCTCTCCAGCCAACAGCTCACGTGTACAATGTGGGTATCTCGTCTACGTGATGAGATTATTTCGGGAAAAGAGCGAGAATATTCATATTTGTCAACCCTCAATCATCATGTCACCAGAATAAGACCCTCTATGTTTACCTGAAAGGAGCATCTAGCTCATAGAGTACTCTTTCAACACCATGTGAAATTCATCATAACAACATCTGTAGCCTGATAAATTGTATCTTTTCCTGAGTTGCAGTGGGAGGACCACAAAACATATCGTTGCTATGACTACCAAGTTTGCTTCAATGTGATGGTTATTATATCAGCCCACACAAAAAGATCCCACCATTGACGAATGAACAAATCATCTGTTAGCATTTATACAATTTTACTGAAACTTCCTGTTTCCATCACAGCTGTCGTGATTATAACTTTTTGCGGCATACCGCAAAACATTACCTCCATGAAAACTTGGGTGCATAGTCAGTACAGTAGCCATCATATACCTAGTGTCCCAGCCCATACACCTAGTGTCCTAGCCCATATACCTAGTGTCCCAGCCCATACACCTAGTGTCCCAGCCCATACACCTAGTGTCCTAGCCCATATACCTAGTGTCCTAGCCCATACACCTAGTGTCCTAGCCCATACACCTAGTGTCCCAGCCCATACACCTAGTGTCCCAGCCCATACACCTAGTGTCCTAGCCCATACACCTAGTGTCCTAGCCCATACACCTAGTGTCCTAGCCCATACACCTAGTGTCCCAGCCCATATACCTAGTGTCCCAGCCCATACACCTAGTGTCCCAGCCCATATACCTAGTGTCCTAGCCCATATATACCTAGTGTCCTAGCCCATACACCTAGTGTCCCACCCCATATACCTAGTGTCCCAGCCCATATACCTAGTGTTCCAGCCCATATACCTAGTGTTCCAGCCCATATATCTAGTGTCCCAGCCCATATACCTAGTGTCCCAGCCCATACACCTAGTGTCCCACCCCATATACCTAGTGTCCCAGCCCATATACCTAGTGTCCCAGCCCATATACCTAGTGTTCCAGCCCATATATACCTAGTGTCCTAGCCCATACACCTAGTGTCCCACCCCATATACCTAGTGTCCCAGCCCATATACCTAGTGTCCCAACCCATAGACCTAGTGTCCCAGCCCATATACCTAGTGTCCTAGCCCATACACCTAGTGTCCCAGCCCATACACCTAGTGTCCCAGCCCATACACCTAGTGTCCTAGCTCATACACCTAGTGTCCCAGCCCATACATCTAGTGTCCTCGCCCATAAGCCTAGTGTCCTAGCCCATAAGCCTAGTGTCCTAGCCCATACACCTAGTGTCCTAGCCCATACACGTAGTGTCCCAGCCCATACACCTAGTGTCCCAGCCCATACACCTAGTGTCCTAGCCCATAAGCCTACTGTCCTAGCCCATATACCTAGTGTCCTAGCCCATAAGCCTACTGTCCTAGCCCATATACCTTATGTCCTAGCCCATAAGCCTAGTGTCCTAGCCCATAAGCCTACTGTCCTAGCCCATACACCTAGTGTGCTGTCTATGTACGACTCCCCACAACATGACTCATTAATCTGTCAGAGAGCCGTGCACCCTGCGGTGAGAGCAACAACAACCAACACTATCTAGCTATAGGTTTTTACCAGCCTCACAACACTTGCTGTGATTCAATGATGTGGGTCGTCTCCTACAAGGAAGCCTGCATACAAGAGACTGTGTAATCAGCCACAGCATGAGAGTGAGAGAGAAAGAGAGAAAGAGAGAGAGAGAGAGAGAGAGAGAGAGAGAGAGAGAGAGAGAGAGAGAGAGAGAGAGAGAGAGAGGGAAAGCAGTAGAGAGAGAGAGGTAGAGAGATAGAGGTAGAGAGAGTAAGAGAGAAATAGAGAGGTAGAGGAGAGAGAGGTAGAGGAGAGAGAGAGAGAGAGAGAGAGAGAGAGAGAGAGAGGTAGAGAGAGTAAGAGAGAAATAGAGAGGGAGAGTAAGAGAGAAATAGAGAGGTAGAGGAGAGAGAGAGAGAGAGAGAGAGAGAGAGAGAGAGAGAGAGAGAGAGAAAGAGAGAGAGAAAGAGAGAATAGAGAAGAGAGAGATGGCCATGTATAAAGTAGGGACACACACACACAAGCGCGCGTGTCTTTCCCTCTCTCTGTACACACCTTTTAGACGGTCTCCTCACTGCCTCACCTACTTATTTCCTGTAAACTATACTTCCTGTTTATACTTCCAGGATATGAATACAGAAAGCACATGTTTCTTAATGTATTTAGAGGAGGAAAGATAGTTGGGTGAGGAGAGGAAAATCTTCTTTCACACATGATTGTATTCTCAAATTAGCCACCAGTCACACCCAGTGCTGCAAATCACTGCACTTACACACCCCTAGCCCTGCACCATGTTTACAGACATCTCTAACCTAGCCCTGCACCATGTTTACAGACATCTCTAACCTAGCCCTGCACCATGTTTACAGACATCTCTAACCTAGCCCTGCACCATGTTTACAGACATCTCTAACCTAGCCCAGTACTATGTTTACAGACATCTCTAACCTAGCCCTGCACCATGTTTACAGATATCTCTAAACTAGCCCTGCACCATGTTTACAGACATCTCTAACCTAGCCCTGCACCATGTTTACAGACATCTCTAAACTAGCCCAGTACTATGTTTACAGACATCTCTAACCTAGCCCTGCACCATGTTTACAGACATCTCTAACCTAGCCCTGCACCATGTTTACAGACATCTCTAACCTAGCCCTGCACCATGTTTACAGACATCTCTAACCTAGCCCAGTACTATGTTTACAGACATCTCTAACCTAGCCCTGCACCATGTTTACAGAAATCTCTAACCTAGCCCTGCACCATGTTTACAGAAATCTCTAACCTACCCCTGCACCATGTTTACAGAAATCTCTAACCTAGCCCTGCACCATGTTTACAGACATCTCTAAACTAGCTCTACGATGGAGACATCTCTTACCTAGCCCTGCACTATGTTTACAGAACTCTCTAACCTACCCCTGCACCATGTTTACAGAAATCTCTAACCTAGCCCTGCACCATGTTTACAGAAATCTCTAACCTACCCCTGCACCATGTTTACAGAAATCTCTAACCTACCCCTGCACCATGTTTACAGACATCTCTAACCTACCCCTGCACCATGTTTACAGACATCTCTAACCTAGCTCTACGATGGAGACATCTCTAACCTAGCCCTATGATGCAGACATCTCTAACCTAGCCCTACGATGCAGACATCTCTAACCTAGCCCTATGATGCAGACATCTCTAACCTAGCACTACGATGCAGAAATCTCTAACCTAGCCCTACGATGCAGAGATCTCTAACCTAGCCCTACGATGCAGACATCTCTAACCTAGCCCTACGATGCAGACATCTCTAACCTAGCCCTACGATGCAGACATCTCTAACCTAGCCCTACGATGCAGACATTGCTAACCTAGCCCTACGATGGAGACATCTCTAACCTAGCTCTACGATGGAGACATCTCTAACCTAGCCCTACGATGCAGACATCTCTAACCTAGCCCTGAGATGGAGACATCTCTAACCTAGCCCAGTGCTATGTTTAGAGACATCTCTAACCTAGCCCTACGATGCAGACATCTCTAACCTCGCCCTACGATGTAGACATCTCTAAACTAGCCCTATGATGGAGACATCTCTAACCTAGCCCTGCACCATGTTTACAGACATCTCAACCTAGCCCTACGATGGAGACATCTCTAACCTAGCCCAGTGCTATGTTTACAGACATCTCTAACCTAGCCCTATGATGGAGACATCTCTAACCTAGCCCTACGATGGAGACATCTCTAAACTAGCCCTACAATGGAGACATCTCTAACCTAGCCCTATGATGCAGACATCTCTAACCTAGCCCTACAATGCAGACATCTCTAACCTAGCTCAACAATGGAGACATCTCTAACCTAGCCCTACGATGCAGACATCTCTAACCTAGCCCTACGATGGAGACATCTCTAACCTAGCCTTACGATGTAGACATCTCTAAACTAGCCCAGCACTATGTTTACAGACATCTCTAACCTAGCCCTACGATGCAGACGTCTCTAACCTAGCCCTATGATGGAGACATCTCTAACCTAGCCCTACGATGGAGACATCTCTAACCTAGCCCTACGATGCAGACATCTCTAACCTAGCCCTACAATGGAGACATCTCTAACCTAGCCCTACGATGCAGACATCTCTAACCTAGCCCTACAATGGAGACATCTCTAACCTAGCCCTATGATGGAGACATCTCTAACCTAGCCCTACGATGCAGACATCTCTAACCTAGCCCTATGATGGAGACATCTCTAACCTAGCCCTACGATGCAGACATCTCTAACCTAGCCCTACGATGGAGACATCTCTAACCTAGCCCTACGATGCAGACATCTCTAACCTAGCCCTACAATGGAGACATCTCTAACCTAGCCCTATGATGGAGACATCTCTAACCTAGCCCTACGATGCAGACATCTCTAACCTAGCCCTACGATGGAGACATCTCTAACCTAGCCCTACGATGCAGACATCTCTAACCTAGCCCTACAATGGAGACATCTCTAACCTATTCCAGTGCTATGTTTACAGACATCTCTAACCTAGCCCTACAATGTCACAACAAATAGAACAGGGGGTATCAGGAGACCTAGGGCACCGTCCTGCAAATGGTTACACTTTCACTGCACTCATAGGCACATAGAACACCCTCATACCGCAGTTTCCAGTCACATACAGACACCTCCACCGTAGCCAAATGGTGCAGTGTCACAACTAATAGAAGTTGGGACAGGAAGTTTCAGGAGGCCTATAGGGAACCATCCTGCAAACGATTTCTCCTTCCTTTATATTGATTCCTCATACAGTATTTATTCTTGCACCTGGCAGAAGGACAGGAGGCATCCTGTACTGAGACAGTGAAGGCAGGTACCTCACCCCCCTCTCACTCTCCTGGAGGTTGAGGAGGTACTGAGAGAGAGGGAAGGCAGGTGTCTCACCCCCCCTCTCTCTCCTAGAGGTTGAGGAGGTACTGAGAGAGAGGGGAGGCAGGTGTCTCACAACACTCTCTCTCCTAGAGGTTGAGGAGGTACTGAGAGAGAGTGAAGGCAGGTGTCTCACGCCCCTATCTCTCCTGGAGGTTGAGGAGGTACTGAGAGAGAGGGAAGGCAGGTGTCTCACCCCCTTCTCTCTCTCCTAGAGGTTGAGGAGGTACTGAGAGAGTGGGAAGGCAGGTGTCTCACCCTCCTCTCTCTGCTAGAGGTTGAGGAGGTACTGAGAGAGTGGGAAGGCAGGTGTCTCACCCTCCTCTCCCTGCTAGAGGTTGAGGAGGAAAGAACATGAGGCCTGCGTTTCAAATGGTAGGCTGTTCCCTATATAGTCCGCTCTTAGCGCCCTTAGGGGATGTATAGGGGATGTATAGGGGATGTATAGGGGATGTATAGGGGATGTATAGTGGATGTATAGGGGATGTATTAGGGGCTGTATAGGGGGATGTGTAGGGGATGTATAGTGGATCTATAGGGGATGTATAGGGAATATATAGGGGATGTATAGGGGATATACAAGGGATGTGTAGGGGATGTATAGGGGATGTATAGGGGGATGTGTAGTGGATGTATAGGGACTATATAGGGGATGTATAGGGGATATATAGGGGATGTGTAGGGGATGTATAGGGGATGTATAGGGGGATGTGTAGGGGATGTATAGGGGATGTATAGGGGATATATAGGGGATGTGTTAGGGAATATATAGGGGATGTACAGGGGGATGTGTAGGAGACATATAGGGGATGTGTTAGGGGATGTACAGGGGGATGTGTAGGAGATATATAGGGGATGTGTTAGGGAATATATAGGGGATGTACAGGGGGACGTGTAGGAGATATATAGGGGATGTGTTAGGGAATATATAGGGGATGTACAGGGGGACGTGTAGGAGATATATAGGGGATGTGTTAGGGAATATATAGGGGATGTACAGGGGGATGTGTAGGAGATATATAGGGGATGTACAGGGGGATGTGTAGGAGATATATAGGGGATGTGTTAGGGAATATATAGGGGATGTACAGGGGGATGTGTAGGAGATATATAGGGGATGTGTTAGGAGATATATAGGGGATGTGTTAGGGGATATATAGGGGATGTACAGGGGGATGTGTAGGAGATATATAGGGGATGTACAGGGGGATGTGTAGGAGATATATAGGGGATGTGTAGGAGATATATAGGGGATGTGTTATGGGATATATAGGGGATGTACAGGGGGATGTGTAGGAGATATATAGGGGATGTGTTAGGGAATATATAGGGGATGTACAGGGGGACGTGTAGGAGATATATAGGGGATGTGTTATGGGATATATAGGGGATGTACAGGGGGATGTGTAGGAGATATATAGGGGATGTGTTAGGGGATATATAGGGGATGTGTTAGGGGATATATAGGGGATGTACAGGGGGATGTGTAGGATATATATAGGGGATGTGTTAGGGGATGGGTACCCTTTGTGATTTAACCTATATTCAGATGGCCCACTGCTGGGCTGGGTTGGTGTAAGTAAGTGTTTTTTATTTTAATTTTATTTCACCTTTATTTAACCAGGTAGGCTAGTTGAGAACACCTTTATTTAACCAGGTAGGCAAGTTGAGAACACCTTTATTTAACCAGGTAGGCTAGTTGAGAACACCTTTATTTAACCAGGTAGGCTAGTTGAGAACACCTTTATTTAACCAGGTAGGCCAGTTGAGAACACCTTTATTTAACCAGGTAGGCCAGTTGAGAACAAGTTCTCATTTGCAATTGCGACCTGGCCAAGATAGAGCAAAGCAGTTCGACATATATAACAACACAGAGTTACACATGGAGTAAAACAAACATACAGTCAATAATACAGTAGAAACAAGTCTATATACGATGTGAACAAATGAGGTGAGAAGGGAGGTAAAAGGCAAAAAAAGGCCATGGTGGCAAAGTAAATACAATATAGCAAGTAAAACACTGAAATGGTAGATTTGCAGTGGAAGAATGTGCAAAGTAGAAATAAAAATAATGGGGTGCAAAGGAGAAAAATAAATAAATAAATAAAATAAAATAAATACAGTAGGGAAAGAGGTAGTTGTTTGGGCTAAATTATAGAAAGGTTAAAGAAATGAAAGGAAGGTTCCCTACAGGATCGACCCAGTGTCAAGTCCCATTGGCAGCACCCACATGCTGTCTTTCTTACATTAGGTGAACACTTGGCATGTCCCATCTGTATTGTCCTTTACTAACCTGTACTGTACTGTACTGTCCTGTCCTGTACTATACTATACTATACTGTACTGTACTGTACTGTACTGTACTGTACTGTCCTATACTATACTATACTATACTATACTATACTATACTATGCTATACTATACTATACTATGCTATACTGTACTGTACTGTACTGTACTGTACTATACTGTACTGTACTCTTCTGTACTGTCCTGTACTATACTATACTATACTGTACTGGCATGTACTATACTATACTATACTGTCCTGTACTACACTATACTGTCATGTACTATACCGTACTATACTATACTATACTATACAATACTATACTATACCGTGCTGTACTATGCTGTACTGTACTATACGGTACTATACTATACGATACTATACTATACTATACTGTGCTGTACTGTACCATACTATACTATGCTATATTATACTGTACTGGCATGTATTATACTATACTATACTATACTATACTATACTATACTGCCATGTACTATACTATACTATACTGTACTGCACTGTACTATACTGTACTGCCCTGTACTATACTATACTATACTGTACTGGCATGTACTATACTATACTATACTGTCCTGTACTATACTATACTATACTGTACTGTACCATGCCATACTATACTATGCTATATTATACTATACTGTACTGGCCTGTACTATACTATACTATAATGTAATGTACTATACTATACTATACTATACTATACTATACTATACTATACTATACTGTCCTGTACTATGCTGTACTGCACTAAACTATACTATGCTGTACTACACTATTCTGTACTGTCATGTACTATACTGTACTATACTGTACTGTCATGTACTATACTATACTATCCTGTACTGTACTGTACTGTCCTGTACCATGCTATACTATACTATACTATACTATACTGGCCTGTACTATACTATACTATACTATACTATACTATGCTGTACTGTGATGTACTGTACTATACTATGCTGTACTGTCCTGTACTATACTATACTGTACTATACTGTACTGTCCTGTACTATACTATACTGTACTGACCTGTACTATACTGTACTGTACTGTACTGTCCTACCCTGTGCTGTACTGTCCTGTCCTGTACTATACTATACTATACTGTACTATACTGTACTGTACTGCCGTGTACTATACTATACTGTTCTGTACTGTCCTGTACTATACTATACTATACTGTACTGTCCTGTACTATACCATACTATACAGACCTGTAGTATACAATATTGTACTGTACTGCACTGTCCTGTACTATACTATACTGTCCTGTACTATACTATACTGTACCAAACTGTACTGTACTGTCCTGTACTATACTATACTATACTGTACTGTACTGTACTGTACTATATTATACAATACTATACTATACTGTCCTATCCTGTACTATACTGTACTGTACTGTACTTTCCTATCCTGTACTATACTGTACTGTCCTGTACTGTACTATACTGTCCTGTACTGTACTGTACTATACTATACTGTGCTGTACTGTACTATACTATACTGTCCTGTACTATACTATATTATACTGTACTGTCCTGTACTATACTATACTGTACTGTACTATACTATATGATACTATACTGTACTGTCCTGTACTATACTATACTATATTAAGCTGTACTATACTGTACTGTACTGTATTGTCCTATCCTGTACTATACTATACTGTACTAACATGTACTGTACTGTCCTGTACTATACTATACTATACTTTACTGTATTATACTGTCCTGTACTATACTATACTATACTATACTATCTGGTACTGTAATGTCCTTTACTATACTGTACTATACTGTACTATATTGTACTGTACTGTCCTGACCTATACTATACTCTGCTGTACTGTACTGTACTGTACTGTCCTGTGCTACACTATACTATACTGTACTGTCCCGCACTATACTATACTGTACTATACTATACTATACTATACTATACTATACTGTACTGTACTATGCTATATTGAACTTTACTGTACTATACTATACTATGCCATATTGTGCTGTACTGTCCTGTACTATACTATACTATACTATATTGTACTGTAATGTCCTTTACTATACTATACTATACTGTACTATACTGTACTGTACTATACTGTCCTATACTAAAATGTAGTGTACTGTCCTGTACTAACCTGTACTGTACTATACTAACCTGAACTGTCCAATCCTGTACTGTCCTATACTGCACTATACTGTCCTAAACTAAAATGTACTAACCTGCACTGTACTATAATATACTGTACAATACTGTCCTGTACTATACTATACTGTACTATACTGTCCTATACTAAAATGTAGTGTACTGTCCTGTACTAACCTGTACTGTACTATAATGTCCTATACTACACTGTACAATACGTTCCTGTATTATACTATACTGCCCTGTACTATACTATACTGTCCTGTACTATACTATACTGTCCTGTACTAAAATGTACTGTATTGTCCTGTACTAACCTTTACTGTACTATACTGTTCTGTCCTGTACTCTACTGTCCTATAGTACACTGTACAATATTATCCTGTACTATACTATACTGTACTAACCTGTACTATACTATAATGCACTGTACTGTCCTATACTACACTGTACAATACTTTCCTGTACTATACTATACTGCCCTGTAGTATACTATACTATACTGTCCTGTACTATACTACACTGTCCTGTATAAAATGTCTGTACTGTCCTGTACTAAAATGTACTATACTTTCCTATATTATACTATACTGCCCTGTACTATACTATACTGCCCTGTACTATACTAAACTATACTATACTGTCCTCTACTATTCTATACTGTCCTGTACTAAAATGTACTATATTGTCCTGTACTAAAATGTACTATACTGTCCTGTACTATACTGTCCTCTACTAAAATGTACTATACTGTCCTGTACTATACTGTCCTATACTGTCCTGTACTAAAATGTACTATACTGTCCTATACTATACTGTCCTGTACTATACTGTCCTGTGCTAAAATGTACTATACTGTCCTGTACTATAATGTCCTGTACTAACTTGTACTAAAATGTAGTTTTCTGTCCTATACTATACTGTAGTGTACTGTTCTGTCCTATACAATACTGTGCTGCCCTGTAGTAACCTGTACTGTACTGTACGAATGTGTACTGTCCTATACTTTACTGTACTGTTCTCTCCTCTACTAACCTAAACTAACCTGTCATGTACTAACCTCTACTAACCTAAACTAATCTGTCCTGTCCTGTCCTCTACTAACCTAAACCAACCTGTCCTGTCCTCTACTAACCTCTACTAAACTAAACTAACCTGTCCTGTCCTGCCCTCTACTAACCTCTACTAACCTAAACTAACCTGTCCTGTCCTGTACTAACCTCTACTAACCTAAACTAACCTGCCCTGTCCTCTACTAGCCTAAACTAACCTGTCCTGTACTAACCTCAACTAACCTGTCCTGTCCTGTACTAACCTCTACTAACCTAAGCTAACCTGTCCTGTCCTGTACTAACCTCTACTAACCTAAACTAACCTGTCCTGTACTGTCCATTTCAATTCTGTTCAATTCTGTCCTATACTATCCTTTACCGATCAATACTGTACTGTCCAATTCTGTTCTGTCCTGTCCTGTACTGTCATGTAATGGCCAATTCTGTAATGACCTGTACTGTTCAATTCTGTCCTGTACTGGCCAATTCTGTACTGTCCTCTCCTATAGTGTACTGTCCTGTACTGTCCAATTCTATACTGTCCTGTACTGTCCGGGTCCAATTCTGTACTGTCCAGTACTGTACAATTCTGTCCTGTACTGTACTGACTCCAGAGGCCTTAGTCCTCCTAACTCTCTGACTGGGAGTCAGTGGGATGTAGCACTGTATACTATGGTACAGTCCAGTACACTATGATACAACTAGGCAAGTCACTTAAGAACAAATTCTTATTTACAATGACAGCTGAGGAAGAGTGGGTTAACTGACTTGTTCAGGGGCAGAACAACAGATTTTTACCTTGTCAGCTTGGGGATTCGATCTAGTAACCTTTCGGTTACTGGTCCAACGCTCTAACCACTAGGCTACCTGCCGCCCCACAGTATACAGTCCAGTATACGACAGTGCAGTATAATACAGTTTGTTAGTATATACAGTAGATCCAAACTATGAAATAAAATGTGGAATCATGCAGTGACCAAAAAAAAATGTTAAACAAATCAAAATATATGTTATATTTTAGATTCCTCAAAGTAGCCACCCTTTTGCCTTGATGACAGCTTTCTACATTCTTGGCATTCTTTCAACAAGTCTACCAGTCTCTGCAGCTGAAAAACATCCCCAAAGCATGACGCTGCTGCCACCATGCTTCATCGTAGGGATGATGCCAGGTTTCCTCCAGAAGTGATGGCATTCAGGCCAAAGAGTTGAATCTTGGTTTCATCAGACCAAAGGATCTTGTTTCTCATGGTCTGAGAGTCTTTAGGTGCCTTTTGGCAAACTCCAAGGGGGCTGTCATGTGCCTTCTGTCTCGCTCTAGGAAGAGTCTTCTTGGTTCCAAACTTCTTCATTTTAAGAATGATGGAGGCCACTGTGTTATTGGGGACCTTCAATGTTGCAGACATTTTTTGGTACCCTTCCCCTGATCTGTGCCTTGACACAATACTGTCTCAGGGCTCTACTGACAATTCCTTCAACCTCATGGAATGATTTTTGCTCTGGAATCGAGGTGTTACTAGTCCAAAGCTCTAACCACTAGGCTACCTGCTCTAACCACTAGTCTACCTGCTCTAACCACTAGGCTACCTGCTCTAACCACTAGTCTACCTGTCTCTAACCACTAGGCTACCTGCTCTAAACACTAGGCTACCTGTCTCTAACCACTAGGCTACCTGTCTCTAACCACTAGGCTACCTGTCTCTAACCACTAGGCTACCTGTCTCTACCCACTAGGCTACCTGTCTCTAACCACTAGGCTACCTGTCTCTAACCACTAGGCTACCTGTCTCTAACCACTAGACTACCTGTTTCTAACCACTAAACTACCTGTCTCTAACCACTAAGCTACCAGTCTCTAACCACTAGGCTACCTGCTCTATCCACTAGGCTTCCTGCTCTAACCACTAGGCTACCTGCCTCTAACCACTAGGCTACCTGTCTCTAACCACTAGGCTACCTGTCTCTAACCACTAGGCTACCTGTCTCTAACCACTAGGCTACCTGTCTCTAACCACTAGACTACCTGTCTCTAACCACTAGGCTACCTGTCTCTAACCACTAGGCTACCTGTATCTAACCACTAGGCTTCCTGCTCTAAACACTAGGCTACCTGCCTCTAACCAATAGGCTACCTGTCTCTAACCACTAGGCTACCTGTCTCTAACCACTAGGCTACCTGTCTCTAACCATTAGGCTACCTGTCTCTAACCACTAGGCTACCTGTCTCTAACCACTAGGCTACCTGTCTCTAACCACTAGGCTACCTGTCTCTAACCACTAGGCTACCTGTCTCTAACCACTAGACTACCTGTCTCTAACCACTAGACTACCTGTCTCTAACCACTAGGCTACCAGTCTCTAACCACTAGGCTACCTGCTCTATCCACAAGGCTTCCTGCTCTAACCACTAGGCTACCTGCCTCTAACCACTAGGCTACCTGTCTCTAACCACTAGGCTACCTGTCTCTAACCACTAGGCTAACTGTCTCTAACCACTAGGCTACCTGTCTCTAACCACTAGACTACCTGTCTCTAACCACTAGGCTACCTGTCTCTAACCACTAGGCTACCTGTATCTAACCACTAGGCTTCCTGCTCTAAACACTAGGCTACCTGCCTCTAACCAATAGGCTACCTGTCTCTAACCACTAGGCTACCTGTCTCTAACCACTAGGCTACCTGTCTCTAACCACTAGGCTACCTGTCTCTAACCACTAGGCTACATGTCTCTAACCACTAAGCTACCTGCTCTAACCACTAGGCTACCTGCCTCTAACCACTAGGCTACCTGCCTCTAACCACTAGGCTACCTGTCTCTAACCACTAGACTACCTGTCTCTAACCACTAGGCTAACTGTCTCTAACCGCTAGGCTACCTGTCTTTAACCACTAGTCTACCTGTCTCTAACCACTAGGCTACCTGTCTCTAACCACTAGGCTACCTGTCTCTAACCACTAGGCTACCTGTCTCTAACCACTAGGCTACCTGCTCTAACCACTAGGCTACCTGCTCTAACCACTAGGCTACCTGCCTCTAACCACTAGGCTACCTGTCTCTAACCACTAGGCTACCTGCCTCTAACCACTAGGTTACCTGTCTCTGACCACTAGGCTACCTGTCTCTAACCACTAGGCTACCTGTCTCTAACCACCAGGCTACCTGTCTCTGACCACTAGGCTACCTGTCTCTAACCACTAGGCTACACTAGGCTACCTGTCTCTAACCACTAGGCTACCTGTCTCTAACCACTAGGCTACCTGTCTCTAACCACTAGGCTACCTGTCTCTAACCACTAGGCTACCTGTCTCTAACCACTAGGCTACCTGCTCTAACCACTAGGCTACCTGTCTCTAACCACTAGGTTACCTGTCTCTAACCACTAGGCTACACTAGGCTATCTGTCTCTAACCACTAGGCTACCTGTCTCTAACCACTAGGCTACCTGTCTCTAACCACTAGGCTACCTGTCTCTAACCACTAGGCTACCTGTCTCTAACCACTAGTATACCTGCCTCTAACCACTAGGCTACCTGTCTCTAACCACTAGGCTACCTGTCTCTAACCACTAGGCTACCTGTCTCTAACCACTAGGCTACCTATCTCTAACCACCAGCCTACCTGTCTCTAACCACTAGGCTACCTGTCTCTAACCACTAGGCTACCTGCCTCTAACCACTAGGCTACCTGTCTTTAACCACTAGGCTACCTGTCTCTAACCACTAGGCTAACTGTCTCTAACCGCTAGGCTACCTGTCTTTAACCACTAGTCTACCTGTCTCTAACCACTAGGCTACCTGTCTCTAACCACTAGGCTACCTGTCTCTAACCACTAGGCTACCTGTCTCTAACCACTAGGCTACCTGCTCTAACCACTAGGCTACCTGCTCTAACCACTAGGCTACCTGCCTCTAACCACTAGGCTACCTGTCTCTAACCACTAGGCTACCTGCCTCTAACCACTAGGCTACCTGTCTCTGACCACTAGGCTACCTGTCTCTAACCACTAGGCTACCTGTCTCTAACCACCAGGCTACCTGTCTCTGACCACTAGGCTACCTGTCTCTAACCACTAGGCTACACTAGGCTACCTGTCTCTAACCACTAGGCTACCTGTCTCTAACCACTAGGCTACCTGTCTCTAACCACTAGGCTACCTGTCTCTAACCACTAGGCTACCTGTCTCTAACCACTAGGCTACCTGCTCTAACCACTAGGCTACCTGTCTCTAACCACTAGGTTACCTGTCTCTAACCACTAGGCTACACTCGGCTATCTGTCTCTAACCACTAGGCTACCTGTCTCTAACCACTAGGCTACCTGTCTCTAACCACTAGGTTACCTGTCTCTAACCACTAGGCTACACTCGGCTATCTGTCTCTAACCACTAGGCTACCTGTCTCTAACCACTAGGCTACCTGTCTCTAACCACTAGGCTACCTGTCTCTAACCACTAGGCTACCTGTCTCTAACCACTAGTATACCTGCCTCTAACCACTAGGCTACCTGTCTCTAACCACTAGGCTACCTGTCTCTAACCACTAGGCTACCTGTCTCTAACCACTAGGCTACCTGTCTCTAACCACTAGGCTACCTATCTCTAACCACCAGCCTACCTGTCTCTAACCACTAGGCTACCTGTCTCTAATCACTAGGCTACCTGCCTCTAACCACTAGGCTACCTGTCTTTAACCACTAGGCTACCTGTCTCTAACCACTAGGCTACCTGCCTCTAACCACTAGGCTACCTGTCTCTAACCACTAGGCTACCTGTCTCTAACCACTAGGCTACCTGACTCTAACCACTAGACTGCACTAGGCTACCCGTCTCTAACCACTAGGCTACCTGCCTCTAACCACTAGGCTACCTGTCTCTAACCACTAGGCTACCTGTCTCTAACCACTAGGCTACCTGTCTCTAACCACTAGACTACCTGTCTCTAACCACTAGGCTACCTGTCTCTAACCACTAGACTGCACTGGGCTACCTGTCTCTAACCACTAGGCTACCTGCCTCTAACCACTAGGCTACCTGCCTCTAACCACTAGGCTACCTGCTGCCCCGTGTAGAACACTTGAAAAGGAAAAAGGGAGCCTCACACACGTGTGGAGCTCAGATGCAATATTTTAACAACCTAATAACCAACATTTGGAAAAACAAATGGTCTTTATTGGTTTTCGCTCTGACATGCACTGTCAACTGTGGGACCTTATATAGACAGGTGTGTGCCTTTCCAAATCATATCTAATAATTTGAATTTACCACAGGTTGTAGAAACATCTCAAGGATGATCAATGGAAACAGGATGCACCTGAGCTCAATTTTCTAGACTCACAGCAAAAGGTCTGGATGCTTATGTAAATAAGGTATTTCTGTTTTGTATTTCAATACATTTGTTAAAATTTCTAAAAACCTCTTTTGATTTTGTCATTATAGGCTATTGTGTGTAGATTGATTAGGAAACATTCAATTTCATACATTTTAGAATAAGTCAAGTGGTCTGAATACTTCCCGAAGGCATTGTACATACAATACAGTGTTGTTGCCTCATCAGCACCCCTTTCATTGTGAGCCAAAGAGCAATGAAGAGCATTTGTGTCAGCTGTAGGTATGAATCTCATTAAACATCACACACACAGACACACACACACACATACACAGCCTTCCCACACCCGGGAGAAAATTAAACACATATGGAAATAAGAAAACAGCATAATTAGTAGCTAGTTGTTTGAACCTTGCAGCGGGTTCAGCGAAGCGTCTGTTCTCTACAAAGCGAGACATTATACACTATATGTGAATGAGCCAGCATCTCTCTTTCATCTCTCTATTTAACCGCTGAGTTTTTCCCTTTCAAAAACACCTTTGAGTAGAGGAGACATTACGAGACTAGATGCCTGTCCTCTCCTCCTCTCATCATCTCTTTATCCGTGAAAAAAGGGCAGATGAAAAGAACACAACAAAAGCTGTCACTCTCTCTAAGGGTTCTCACTGTACCCTCTAATCCGAGTTTGGGACTCGGGGACAGTCACACCATCAGGGATCAGGATGAAAGGGTGTGGAGAAGAAGAGAGAGAGAGAGAGAGCGAGACCTCCTCAGTCTGTTGTGTCCTTGGACTGAAGTCAATTTAAAGACAATGCTATAAGGAAAAGAACATTCACTATCCGCACTACAGGGTAGCACTATGCCCAGGTACATTGGTTGTAGGAGACAGTAGGAGACTGTAGGAGACCGTAGGAGACAGTAGGAGACTGTAGGAGGCAGTAGGAGACAAAACGTAGGACTCTGTAGGAGACTGTGGGAGACCGTAGGAGACTGTAGGAGCCAGTAGGAGACAGTAGCAGACAGTGCGAGACTGTAGCAGACAGTAGGAGACAGTAGGAGACAGAACGTAGGACTCTGTAGGAGACAGTAGGAGACAGTAGGAGACTGTAGGAGCCAGTAGGAGACAGTAGCAGACAGTGCGAGACTGTAGCAGACAGTAGGAGACAGTAGGAGACAGCAGGACTCTGTAGGAGACTGTAGGAGACAGAAAGTAGAAGACTGTAGGAGACAGTAGGAGACAGTAGGAGACTGTAGGAGACAGTAGAAGACAGAAAGTAGAAGACTGTAGGAGCCAGTAGGAGCCAGAAGGGAGACAGTAGGAGACAGTAGAAGACTGTAGGAAACAGTAGGAGACAGTAGATGACTGTAGGAGACAGTAGGAGACAGTAGAATACAGTAGAAGACAGTAGAAGACTGTAGGAGACAGTAGGAGACTGTAGGAGACAGTAGGAGACAGTAGAAGACTGTAGGAGACAGTAGGAGACAGTAGAATACAGTAGGAGACAGTGGGAGATAGTAGGAGACAGTAGGAGACTGTAATGCCGAAAATTGAGTTATTGTTATTTTTGTCAATTTTTTCCAACTATTTCCACTGTCTTGTTGTGTTAGTCTACAACTATAGATGCACAAACTCACACACACACACACACACACACACACACACACACACACACACACACACACACACACACACACACACACACACACACACACACACACACACACACACACACACAAACACACACACACAGTCTGTTGTGTGAATCCGTCATCATTAAGATGGTTTACAGAATCCGTGAGGCATGGGTCATCATTAAGGTGGTTAAATGACCATGTGGCCTGGGGAGCCTCCAGGCTGCTGGACATGACAGCCAGAGGCATGCTGGGGACAAGGCCAGGGCAGGCTGCTACTGGGGAGGCAGAGATCCAGGGCGAGGTCACCTTCATGGGGAGACAACTCTGTCTGACTGGGGCCAAGAGTGGAGCTACTGTGCCACCTTGGAACATGTTCAAACAACGATCAACCAGGCTGAGAAGTTGGGTAAGGGCTAGGGACCCAGAGATCCAGGCTGAGGTCACTTTCAGGACCCAGAGATCCAGGGTGAGGTCACCTTCAGGACCCAGAGACCCAGGGTGAGGTCACCTTCAGGACCCAGAGACCCAGGGTGAGGTCACCTTCAGGACCCAGAGACCCAGGGTGAGAACACCTTCAGGACCCAGATACCCAGGGAGAGGTCACTTTCAGGACCCAGAGATCCAGGGTGAGGTCACCTTCAGGACCCAGAGACCCAGGGTGAGGTCACCTTCAGGACCCAGAGACCCAGGGTGAGGTCTCCTTCAGGACCCATAGACCCAGGGTGAGATCATCTTCAGGATCCAGAGACCCAGGGTGGGATCATCTTCAGGACCCAGAGACCCAGGGTGAGATCATTTTCAGGACACAGAGACCCAGGGTGAGGTCACCTTCAGGACCCAGAGACCCAGGGTGAGGTCTCCTTCAGGACCCAGAGACCCAGGGTGAGGTCTCCTTCAGGACTCAGAGACCCAGGGTGAGATCACCTTCAGGAACCAGAGACCCAGGGTGAGATCACCTTCAGGAACCAGAGTCCCAGGGTGAGATCACCTTCAGGACCCAGAGTCCAAGGGTGAGATCACCTTCAGGAACCAGAGACCCAGGGTGAGATCACCTTCAGGACCCAGAGACCCAGGGTGAGATCATCTTCAGGAACCAGAGTCCCAGGGTGAGATCATCTTCAGGACCCAGAGTCCCAGGGTGAGATCATCTTCAGGACCCAGAGTCCAAGGGTGAGATCATCTTCAGGACCCAGAGTCCAAGGGTGAGATCACCTTCAGGACCCAGAGACCCAGGGTGAGGTCACCTTCAGGACCCAGAGACCCAGGGTGAGGTCACCTTCAGGACCCAGAGACCCAGGGTGAGGTCACCTTCAGGACCCAGAGACCCAGGGTGAGGTCACCTTCAGGACCCAGAGACCCAGGGTGAGGTATTTTGTATCTGTGTTTATTATGGATCGCCATAATAAATGAAAGGCAGCAGCTAATCTTCCAGGGGTCCGGCAAAATAAATGCAGTTATATACTTTAAAAACATTCCAATAAAGTAATTACTTCATGGGGATATGACCACGTCGGAATGGGGCCATAGAGAAATGCCACTCAGGCACCATGGACATATCCTGGCCATGTCCACAGAATGGAGGTCTATGACTGAACATGTGGAACAGGAACAGGATGTCTATGACTGACCATGTGGAACAGAATGTCTATGACTGACCATGTGGAACAGGATGTCTATGATTGACCATGTGGAACAGGATGTCTATGACTAACCATGTGGAACAGGATGTCTATGACTGACCATGTGGAACAGGATGTCTATGACTGACCATGTGGAACAGGATGTCTATGACTGACCATGTGGAACAGAATGTCTATGACTGACCATGTGGAACAGGATGTATATGACTGACCATGTGGAACAGGATGTATATGACTGACCATGTGGAACAGGATGTCTATGACTGACCATGTGGAACAGAATGTCTATGACTGACCATGTGGAACAGGATGTCTATGACTGACCATGTGGAACAGGATGTCTATGACTGACCATTTGGAACAGGAACAGAATGTCTATGCCTGACCATGTGGAACAGGATGTATATGACTGACCATGTGGAACAGGATGTCTATGACTGACCATGTGCAACAGGAACAGGATGTCTATGACAGACCATGTGGAACAGGATGTCTATGACTGACCATGTGGAACAGGATGTCTATGACTGACCATGTGGAACAGGGTGTCTATGACTGACCATGTGGAACAGGATGAATATGACTGACCATGTGGAACAGAATGTCTATGACTGACCATGTGGAACAGGATGTCTATGACTGACCATGTGGAACAGGATGTCTATAACTGACCATGTGGAACAGGATGTCTATGACTGACCATGTGGAACATGATGAATATGACTGACCATGTGGAACAGGATGTCTATGACTGATCATGTGGAACAGGATGTCTATGACTGACCATGTGGAACAGAATGTCTATGACTGACCATGTGGAACAGGATGTCTATGACTGACCACGTGGAACAGGGTGTCTATGACTGACCATGTGGAACAGGATGTCTATGACTGACCATGTGGAAGAGGATGTCTATGACTGACCATGTGGAACAGGATGTCTATGGTTGACCATTTTGAACAGGAGGTTTCAGACCTCTACCGGAGGTCAATATCTGGGGTCATTTGAGCAGTTGCCATACCACCTAGCTCAAGACCAACAATTTAAAATAGGTTCATAAAATCATTTCCAATGCCAATTGGGGATCAGCACCTCTCTCTACGTTACCCTAGGGTTTAGTTGAATTGACATTTATTGATAAAACTCTAAACGCCCACAGATGAGTTGTATAACAATGCCAAACCTATAGTATAGTCCACATGATACTGCAAATCCTCTGCTCTCTTATCAACTCCTAGGGTCATTGTCAAGCCAAAGGAACATAGGACTTGGCTAATACCCATCTCAAACAGATCTTAAATGTGAGAATGTTTAGGGCTAAATAGCCAGTGCCTTTGGGTCATAGAAAAACGCTGTGTGAGAGTAACGTTGTGACAGGCCAGTCAAAATGCTTACTGGATCAGAGTTGGGGCTAGAAGGATAGTCAAGATACACCGCTAACAAAAGACACCTGACGGTTAACTAGATTAACAAAGGTCAAGGAAAGAGGAGAAGGAGATAGGAGAAGGAGAGAGAAAAAGGAAAGAGGAGAAGGAGATAGGAGAAGGAGAGAGAAAAAGGAGAGAGGAGAAGGAAAGAGGAGAAGGAGAGAGAAAAAGGAGAGAGGAGAGGGAGATTGGAGAAGGAGAGGGAAAAAGGAGAGAGGAGAAGGAAAGAGGAGAAGGAGAGAGAAAAAGGAGAGAGGAGAAGGAAAGAGGTGAAGGAGAGAGAAAAAGGAGAGAGGAGAGGGAGATTGGAGAAGGAAAGGGAAAAAGGAGAGAGGAGAAGGAAAGAGGAGAAGGAGAGAGAAAAAGGAGAGAGGAGAAGGAAAGAGGTGAAGGAGAGAGAAAAAGGAGAGAGGAGAAGGAAAGAGGAGAATGAACTGCTCAGCATAGAACATATAGTAATAATTACAGATGTCACTGTTGGGAACTGTTCTCCATAGAACATAACAATTACAGATGTCACTGTTGGGAACTGTTCTCCATAGAACATAACAATTACAGATGTCACTGTTGGGAACTGTTCTCCATAGAACATAACAATTACAGATGTCACTGTTGGGAACTGTTCTCCATAGAACATAATAATTACAGTTGTCACTGTTGAGAACTGTTCTCCATAGAACATAACAATTACAGATGTCACTGTTGGGAACTGTTCCCCATAGAACATAATAATTACAGTTGTCACTGTTGAGAACTGTTCTCCATAGAACATAATAATTACAGATGTCACTGTTGGGAACTGTTCTCCATAGAACATAACAATTACAGATGTCACTGTTGGGAACTGTTCCCCATAGAACATAATAATTACAGTTGTCACTGTTGAGAACTGTTCTCCATAGAACATAATAATTACAGATGTCACTGTTGGGAACTGTTCCCCATAGAACATAATAATTACAGATGCCACTGTTGGGAACTGTTCTCCATAGAACATATAGTAATAATTACAGTTGTCACTGTTGGGAACTGTTCTCCATAGAACATAACATTACAGATGTCACTGTTGGGAACTGTTCCCCATAGAACATATAGTAATAATTACAGTTGTCACTGTTGGGAACTGTTCTCCATAGAACATAATAATTACAGATGCCACTGTTGGGAACTGTTCCCCATAGAACATAACAATTACAGATGTCACTGTTGGGAACTGTTCCCCATAGAACATAACAATTACAGATGTCACTGTTGAGAACTATTCTCCATAGAACATAATAATTACAGTTGTCACTGTTGGGAACTGTTCTCCATAGAACATATAGTAATAATTATAGTTGTCACTGTTGGGAACTGTTCTCCATAGAACATATAGTAATAATTACAGTTGTCACTGTTGAGAACTGTTCTCCATAGAACATAATAATTACAGATGTCACTGTTGGGAACTGTTCCCCATAGAACATAATAATTACAGATGTCACTGTTGGGAACTGTTCTCCATAGAACATAACAATTACAGATGTCACTGTTGGGAA
This sequence comes from Oncorhynchus mykiss, assembly GCF_013265735.2. Taxonomy (NCBI): domain Eukaryota; kingdom Metazoa; phylum Chordata; class Actinopteri; order Salmoniformes; family Salmonidae; genus Oncorhynchus; species Oncorhynchus mykiss. Next base: position 41,120,740 of record NC_048584.1, read on the forward strand.
CTGTTCCCCATAGAACATAATAATTACAGATGTCACTGTTGGGAACTGTTCTCCATAGAACATATGGTAATAATTACAGTTGTCACTGTTGAGAACTGTTCCCCATAGAACATAACAATTACAGATGTCACTGTTGGGAACTGTTCCCCATAGAACATATAGTAATAATTACAGTTGTCACTGTTGGGAACTGTTCTCCATAGAACATAACAATTACAGATGTCACTGTTGGGAACTGTTCCCCATAGAACATAACAATTACAGATGTCACTGTTGGGAACTGTTCTCCATAGAACATAACAATTACAGATGTCACTGTTGGGAACTGTTCCCCATAGAACATAACAATTACAGATGTCACTGTTGGGAACTGTTCTCCATAGAACATAATAATTACAGTTGTCACTGTTGAGAACTGTTCCCCATAGAACATAACAATTACAGATGTCACTGTTGGGAACTGTTCCCCATAGAACATAACAATTACAGATGTCACTGTTGGGAACTGTTCTCCATAGAACATAATAATTACAGTTGTCACTGTTGAGAACTGTTCCCCATAGAACATAACAATTACAGATGTCACTGTTGAGAACTGTACCCCATAGAACATAACAATTACAGATGTCACTGTTGGGAACTGTTCTCCATAGAACATAATAATTACAGATGTCACTGTTGGGAACTGTTCCCCATAGAACATAACAATTACAGATGTCACTGTTGGGAACTGTTCTCCATAGAACATAATAATTACAGTTGTCACTTTTGAGAACTGTTCTCCATAGAACATAATAATTACAGATGCCACTGTTGAGAACTGTTCCCCATAGAACATAACAATTACAGTTGTCACTGTTGAGAACTGTTCCCCATAGAACATAATAATTACAGATGCCACTGTTGATAACACAATGGTGCTAGCTGCCTGATTGGTTAGGAGTGTAGGGAGTAGCTGTGAGGAAGCGGGAACTGGGGGAATCACCAGGTTGCTTCAATTAATTATGGTCCACTTATTTCCCTCCCCTATCTCTTTCTCCTTCCCCTCCCCACAGTCTTCCCTTCATCTCTCTATCTCCCTTTATCTATCCCATCCAGCTTTCTGACCCTCTCAACAGTCCCTCTCTCCATCCCCTCTCCCCTCCCCACAGTCCCCCTCTCTCCATCTCTCCATCCCTTCTTCATCCCCTCTCTCTCCTCCTCACAGACCCCCTCTCTCCATCTCTCTCCATTCCCTCTCCCTCTCTCCACCTCTCTCCATCCCCTCTCTCCCTCCCCACAGTCCGCCTCTCTCCATCGCTCTCCATCCCCTCTCGCCCTCCCCAAAGTCGCCTTCTCTCCCCATCACCACAGTCCCTCTCTCCATCTCTCCATCCCCTCTTCCCACATCTCTCCATCCCACCTCCCTTAAATCCCCTTTCCATCTCCTAATTCCTCTCTCCATCCTCTTCCTCCTCTTTCCATCCCCTTCTTCCTCTCTCCATCCTTGTCTTCCTCCCTCCATCCTCTTCTTCCTCTCTCATCCTCTTCCTCCCCTCTTCATCCCCCTCTTCCTCTCCATCCTATTCATCCTCTCTCCATCCTCTTCTGACTCTCTCCATCCTCTTCTTTCTCCCTCCATCCAATTCCACCTCTCTCCATCCAATTCATCCTCCCTCCATCCTCCCTCCATCCTGTTTTTCTCAATACTTAGGTCACTTTTTCAAAACTCTTCACACAGTTGTCCTAACCAACGTTCAGCTTGGCACAGCAGTTAATTTCACATCCCAAATGCAATAAAACTACCAAAACACTTTATACATGTCTCAAATCAACTCATTATTCCATAACACTAGCAAAGGTTGTCACCCAACAAGCCCACTTTGTCACTCATAAAACAACGACCTAAACAGCATTAACAACAGGTAGCATTACACAATGTTTTCTTCTGTAAAATGTCTTTACAAAACAAGAATGATACCTCTCTACTGTTTAGAATACACGGCAGTTTACGTTACAGGAATGAATCAGACATGATGCAACATGCTTCAATATGTTTTATGCCATTGTTTCTAATGACCATAACAACGATTGCAGTTTCCTGCACAGCAGTGAAAATCCTACCTCTCCCACCTGTGGGAGGTAACCGTTGGGTCCTAAGCAGAAATACAAAAACAATTACTCACAAGTGGGCTCGGAGGCTTCGCTCAATTTACTTCTGTAATGTGCAGGTCAGTCAGATGCCCCTTGCAGAATGCACATCCTACCTGTTGTTTCGCCGGAAATGTCTCACATTAGATGCCACTGTTGAGCGTTGCAGACTTGGCTGCCTCTCTCATTGATAGACCATGATTTATTACATGATCAATTACAGTAGCCCTAATCTCATCTGAGACTACAGCTCTTGATCTTCCTCTGTCTGTTATTCCACCACAAATTCATGCTCCTCTTCCTCTCCCTCTCCCAGCCACTCTTCTTCTTCCTCTGTCAGCCACTTCTCTCTCTCTCTGGCTGGGTTCATTTTTGCATTACAGGACATCATTTTTTCCTAAGATGTCCCCTTTTGTATAGATGGTAACGAAATTGAAAGATTAACACCTGGTTAGGTGGGTAGGTGTTCAGCTTCATTTTATATAATATAGAATATACAGCATTTATAAAGAATACATATGGAATATATTTCAATACTGTATTGCTGTAGAAATGCAATTTTGTGTTATGTTAGTTTTGAAAATAGTATGTAATCATGTGCAAATTGGCCTGTAGGTACGTATCGTTTTGGTGATGGTTGTGTCTGAGTGAGAAAAAAAAAATCATCAAAATTGAAAGATGTAGTCATTGAATGTATTTTGTCGCCAAAGCAATGAAAAATGATCCACAGGTTAGCCCACATAGACTGCTGTTGTGCTCACTGTGTGAAGAGTTACGAAAAAGTGACCTACAGTATTGAGAAACGAGTCCTACCGATTGTAAATAGAAAACTGTGATAATAAACATGTAAAGCTCACTTCAAAACGTGTTGATACAACAGTAACAACTACTGTCAACAAGGCAGGTCCTACAGGCTCTAGTTTCTACCTTCTTAACAACACTATCAACAAGGCAGGTCCTACGGGCCCTAGTTTCTACCTTCTTAACAACTCTATCAACAAGGCAGGTCCTACAGGCCCTAATTTCTACCTTCTTAACAACACTATCAACAAGGCAGGTCCTACAGGCCCTAGTTTCTACCTTCTTAACAACACTATCAACAAGGCAGGTCCTACAGGCCCTAGTTTCTACCTTCTTAACAACTCTATCAACAAGGCAGGTCCTACAGGCTCTAATTTCTACCTTCTTAACAACACTGTCAACAAGGCAGGTCCTACAGACCCTAGTTTCTACCTTCTTAACAACACTGTCAACAAGGCAGGTCCTACAGGCCCTAGTTTCTACCTTCTTAACAACTCTATCAACAAGGCAGGTCCTACAGGCTCTAATTTCTACCTTCTTAACAACACTGTCAACAAGGCAGGTCCTACAGACCCTAGTTTCTACCTTCTTAACAACACTATCAACAAGGCAGGTCCTACAGGCTCTAGTTTCTACCTTCTTAACAGCACTATCAACAAGGCAGGTCCTACAGGCCCTAGTTTCTACCTTCTTAACAACACTATCAACAAGGCAGGTCCTACAGGCCCTAATTTCTACCTTCTTAACAACAGTATCAACAAGACAGGTCCTACAGGCCCTAGTTTATACCTTCTTAACAACACTATCAACAAGGCAGGTCCTACAGGCCCTAATTTCTACCTTCTTAACAACAGTATCAACAAGGCAGGTCCTACAGGCCCTAGTTTCTACCTTCTTAACAACACTATCAACAAGGCAGGTCCTACAGGCCCTAGTTTCTACCTTCTTAACAACACTATCAACAAGGCAGGTCCTACAGGCTCTAGTTTTGTCGCACCTTGACTACTGTTCAGTCGTGTGGTCAGGTGCCACATAGAGGGACTTAGGAAAATTGCAATTGTCTCAGAACAGGGCTGCACAGCTGGCCCTTATATGTACACAAAGAGCTAACATTAATAACATCCATGTCAATCTCTCATGGCTCAAAGTGGAGGAGAATTTGACTTCATCACTACTTGTATTTGTGAGAGATATTGACATGTTGAAAGCACCAAGCTGTCTGTTTAAACGACAAGCACACAGCTCAGACACCCATACATACCCCACAAGACATGCCACCAGAGATCTCTTCACAGTCCCCAAGTCCAGAACAGACTAGGCACACAGCACTACATAGAGCCATGACTACATGGACCTCTATTCCACATCAGGTAAGTAATGCAAGCAGTAGAATCTGTTTAAAAAACAGATAAAAATACACCCGATGGAACAGCGGGGACTGTGAAGCAACACAAACTTAGACACAGACACATGAACACAGACAGATGAACACAGACAGATGAACACAGACAGATGAACACAGACACATGAACACAGACAGATGAACACAGACACATGAACACAGACACATGAATACAAACACATGGTAACATGTGTACTATACATGTTTATTTCATTTGTGATTGTCACGTTCTGACCATAGTTCTGTTAATTTATTCTTTGTTTTAGTATGGTCAGGGCGTGAGTTGGGGTGGGCAGTCTATGTTTCTATGTTGGTTTTTGTGTTCGGCCTAGTATGGTTCTTAATCAGAGGCAGGTGTCGTTAGTTGTCTCTGATTGAGAATCATACTTAGGGAAGACTGGGTTTCACGCTTGGTTTGTGGGTGTTTGCTTCCATGTGTGTGTGTGTGTTTGGGCCACACGGTACTGTTTCGGTTCTGTAAATTCACGTTGTTGTTTAGTGTTCTGAGTTTTAATTAAAAATCATCATGAACATTTACCACGCAGTGCTTTGGTCCTCACCTTCTTCCACCGACGACAACCCTTACAGTGATACTATACACAAAGGGTACACAGGGATTTTGTCTTGTAGACACGTGGCAGTAGAGTAGGGTCCTGAGGGCGCACACCTAAATATGTTGTGAAATCTGTTATGAATGTATTGTAATTGTAATGACTCCTTGCTGTCCCCAGTCCACCTGGCCGTGCTGCTGCTCCAGTTTCAACTGTTCTGCCTTATTATTATTTGACCATGCTGATCATTTAGGAACATTTGAACATCTTGGCCATGTTGTGTTATAATCTCCACCCGGCACAACCTGAAGAGGACTGACCACCCCTCATAGCCTGGTTCCTCTCTAGGTTTCTTCCTAGGTTTTGGCCTTTCTAGGGAGTTTTTCCTAGCCACCGTGCTTCTACACCTGCATTGCTTGCTGTTTGGGGTTTTAGGCTGGGTTTCTGTACAGCACTTTGAGATATCAGCTGATGTACGAAGGGCTATATAAATAAATTTGCTTTCATTTGATTTGATTTTAAGAAAATGTATATTTGCCAGACCCCATGAAGAGTAGGTTCTGCGGGGATCCAGAATTAATACAAATGCTAAACAAACACTTCCTTTTTAATCATTGTACTCTTATGCTGTTTAATTATAGACATGCTTTAAAATCTAAATGACTGCATTTAGTGTGGGTATTGTCTGAGTCCAACCTGTAAGGTTACAGTTGTTTGAAGATATTGAACTCAGTTCATTCTGCAGTGGAAATGAAAAACAGCCATTTTAATGCAGGCCGCATACCTGTGTGAGTGATTTAATTTGTGATAGAGAGAGAATTTATATCTTTTAAAATGGGGTCCTCATAGTCCTTGAGGTGGGTCCCCCATCCCGTTCTCCTCCATTCCCCCCCACCCCCCATCCCGTCTGCTCTCCTCTACACAGGTAATTAAAATGATATGACACGCTAGCATTAAATCAGCATGAAGTACTAGCGTAGTCATTTCCTGGGTGTAATTTAGCGGTTTAAACATTTATCTCATTGTGAAACAACGACCTTGATTGTGGTAAATGTCAAACACCACCTTTTATGAATGATCCCGAATGAACGAGACTGAAGAATAAAGACATTTAAATCTGCCTTTTAACCTACATGTTGTGTTGTATTATGTCTCTCGCGAGGCAGAAGTGTGTAGCTGTAGTTTTGTTTAGAAACGTAAAAGAGAAGAAGAAAGGAGTAATAATTTCACTGGAAAGTCCATTCTACCTCTACTGGGTGGTAAAGAGAACTGCTACCCCGGCTAGAACATAGAAGATTTACAGATGTCATGAACTTCTACCCCGGAATAGAACATAGAAGATTTACAGATGTCAATAACTTCTACCCCGGAATAGAACATAGAAGATTTACAGATGTCAATAACTTCTACCCCGGAATAGAACATAGAAGATTTACAGATGTCAATAACTTCTACCCCGGAATAGAACATAGAAGATTTACAGATGTTAAGAACTGCTACCCTGGCATAGAACATAGAAGATTTACAGATGTCAAGAACTGCTACCCCGTCATAGAACATAGAAGATTTACAGATGTCACGAACTGCTACCCTGGCTAGAACATAGAATATTTACAGATGTCAAGAACTGCTACCCCGGAATAGAACATAGAAGATTTACAGATGTCAAGAACTGCTACCACAGGATTAGAACATAGAAGATTTACAGATGTCAAGAACTGCTACCCGGGCTAGAACATAGAAGATTTACAGATGTCAAGAACTGCTACCCCGGAATAGAACATAGAAGATTTACAGATGTCAAGAACTGCTACCCCGGAATAGAACATAGAAGATTTACAGATGTCAAGAACTGCTACCCCGGAATAGAACATAGAAGATTTACAGATGTCAAGAACTGCTACCCCGGAATAGAACATAGAATAATTATTAATGTTGCTGTTGAGAACTTCTACCCGCATAACATTCTATTTCTATGGCCATCATCACATCTCCAGAGCATATAGAGGACAATGCAAACACTATTAATCACAGTCTTACTGTAGTGTGTAGTGGCTACTGGTTCTTTCAAAAATACAAGGTCATAAATAAGCAACACAAAATGGCCATGTGCTTTGAAGATGAACTCTGATGAACTCTGAATAACACTGATGTGAAGTCACACAGTCACAAATATACATGTCATTGTCAATGAATGTGTACCAAACCATGGACACAACCAGTAGATAGTGATGATGTCATCCACATGTTCCTATTTTTGAAGCACGCCATATTGCTGAATGGGGTGAATGGCACCTCAAAGAAATCGCTAAGGATCATGGTGAAAGTGTCGGTAACCAGCATAGGATCACGATCGATGTATTTGTTTTTCATCCTGCCTGAGAGAGTCAACTGCGAGCCTCCTCGTAGCCTGCCGGCCAATGGCTGGTCTGTGTCAGCACATGGTCTTGTGTGACGACAAATGTAGTAGTGGATCACTATTTAATTAAATATCTATTTATTTTGTAGCAAACTTTAAAATAATTTAATTGTGGGGATTGAACTTGTTCATAATAAATACATTTTAGAGTTGGGGGGCCTGGACCAAACTCACTGGCACTAGAGTAGCCTTGGGAAGAAAAAAATAAAGTGAACCTGTGAAAACCAAAAGCAAGAACATAATAAATATTATTCTCTGCACGCAGGCTGTGTCTGAAAACGGAAGCCTGATGTGTTGCCTATAAGATACCCTACTTTCTCTATGGGCCCTGTCAAAAGAAGGTAATTATGAAGGGAATTGGGTGGCATTTGGGACGGGGGGGAACATAATAAGTATTCTTGGTCATCTCTAGACAGTCAATCCAGCTCTGAAGGTCTCAAGTTAAAAGGGTTTAATATAAGCTCCTCATATAAACCTGTGGAAGGAAAGAGAGATGCCTCCTGAATCACTGTTGGGTTTGTGCCAGACCTGAGATGAAATACAATTTGAATTCAGTTCAACAACGTTTATATGTACATGAATGAGCTATCCTATTATGGACCAACAGAATACTCCAAAAAGTTTTAGCCCCGCCCATCTGACACTCCAGAGCAATGCATTAAGGGGGTGAAATGGCGTTCTGCTACACTGCTTTTTTTTTTTTTTTAATTATTTTTTTAATAATACAATTTTTACAGTAAAGTACTGTATTACCTGTTTTGCTGTTTATTTACCGTGAATATTGGTGCAATGTGGGAAAGAGTAGGGATGATTACCATATTTTGAGGAGGGTCTTTTAAGAGGCTATACTTGTTGCACCCATTAGTGGGAATTCTGTATTTTAGATTTTTTTTGTGGTATTTGTCCGGTAAATCTACAGTAATTTACAGACTACTTTGTCGTCAGTCATTTAGTCTAATTCAGTATCTCTCCCGCAGAACACATGGTATTGTTGTGGCTCATTAACATATTTTGAGGCGTGCCATGTAAGAGGCTATACTCGTTGAACCCTTTAGTGAGAGTGCTGTACCAAATTTAAGTGATATGTGGCATTAGATTCTTAAAAATTAAATGTATATAGGGAACAGTTCAAAGTGGTGGCAAGTCTCAAACCTTGGTTGAGTGTTTATTTAGCCTAGTCTGTTTTGCCCTGTAGCCACAACCAGTTAGAAACCTTGGTTGAGTGTTTATTTAGCCTAGTCTGTTTTGCCCTGTAGCCACAGCCAGTTAGAAACCTTGGTTGAGTGTTTATTTAGCCTAGTCTGTTTTGCCCTGTAGCCACAGCCAGTTAGAAACCTTGGATAGGGCTTCTAGAAGTGCAAGCGATGCAAAACAACACATACTAATTGGTATGCTAATTGGTATGCTAATTGGTATGCTAATTGGTATGCTGTAAAATATAATTACGCATTCACCGTTAGCATATTGATGTACATTTATTTACAATTTACAATATTGCTGTTTTAAGTTCAAATTGAATGCAGCATTCTGTAAATGATGGTGCATTGTGGAATAATTTTGTGGGAGAGGAAATAATTTCTGTCTCATTAACACATTTCAAGCTTTTTGAGCAGACAGCCTCAGATAGATGGCCTGATAGATGAGACAGGTAATGGCGGACTGGACGTAGTTATGTAGAGCACCTCAAGATAAAAACCTAATATTCAATATCGGCAAGTTAGACGAAATATTAGCACTACACAACCTGGTGGGGAATAACCTTCAATCTGGATGATAAACACAAAACAAATCTTAAGACTAGAGACATTTATCGACAAATTTTACGAAGACAAGCAACACACAAACATGACGGAGAATAAGACAGGGGAACCGATTCCAAAACGAAAACGTGACTCTTCTACAGACACAGACAATTTAATATGTTCACCACCGGGAATGGTAAAGGTCGAAACCCATCTGTTCAAATCAATAAATGACAAACTGGGAATACTTGAATTAGTTAGTAAGGATATAAAAGAGTTGAAGGCCTCGAGATGAGTGAGGAAAAATCTGCAACATTGGAGAGAAGGAAACAAACAAGCTAAAAGTGACAGTCAATAAGATTGAAACCGAAGTGAATGAACTTAAAAAGGAGAACACCATTCTGAGAGAAGCCTTACTGGACATGCAGACTAGATCCATGAGAGAGAATCTGGTACTTATCCAAGAGAAAGAAGGAGAAGCTCCTGAATCTGTAGTTAGAGAGTTCCTCCTTACAGCGCTTCAGATTCCACGTGAAGCTGTCATCAAAATCCAACTGAACTTGTACACCGCTTCGGACAGAGAGGGCAGAGGTATGAACAACCAATCAAAGCCTGGGTAAAAGACTTGCTGGGGACCAAAATTGCCATGAATGACAAGTTTCCGAAGGAAATTGCAGAACGGCGTAAAGTTCTGTATCCAATTTTCAAGGAAAATAAATTAAAAAGGAAACGAGTAGCTCTCATCGTCTATAAACTACATTTTGATAGCCAGTTGTTCAGAGACACAAAGATTACTCCATGGCTATTTAAAAAATGACAAAGTTCTTATAGACGAGGAAAATAATGAAACACAATTCTAGCCCGGTTATGGATTGTAATAATAAAATAACAAATATAGCTTTTCTATATATCTTCAAATATAACTAAATGGAAGAGAAAAGCACTAATTGAACACGGTGAAGATAAAAACTCAGTAAACAGAAGGCACAGTATGTGTGGATGGTGTGGTGGTGAGTGAGAAAGGAAATGGTTGCATATCTCAGAACCAATGTATTGCTGTGAGCCGGAGTGTGAGAGAGCTTTCAATGTTGTTCAGATGATGGATAAAACTTTTATAATGAATGTACGTCTTATTTATTTATTTATTGTCCTATCATGGTGGAACAGTGTTTTAAAATAAATTATACAATTTAATTTATTTATTGTCCTATCATGGGGAACTAAAATTTTAAAATAAATGATATATCTAATTTATTTATTTATGATCCTATATTGATGGAACGGTCAACAACCCGACACCCACCTGAATGACCCAGACACTAAAGAGAAGTCCCTAACTGTTTTATGGGCCTGCTGTTTTATGGGCCTTATGGGCCTGCTGTAAGCGGTTGGTATGCAGCCAAAATGCAGTCAGAAACCTAGAGCAGCACTGCCCCCTCAATATTCTGAGCCTGCTTGGCAGGGTTGGTCCTGCAAAGCCAAAGCCCCCTAAAGGGAGAGCATACTATACAAGGAAATTCTCAAAGCTGCTAATGAGAACCTTGATGACCTTGTACCTAGCCGGCAGACATTTAGAGAGGGGGTATATTATTGTGACCCTGGTGGCACAGAATCAAAAGTCTGACTGCATGGAGATGCTTGGGATTATGGTCAATACGGGGGACCATGTTGTGGGTGTTTCAGGGAAAAGGTGTACGTACATTTGACCTCCATCATCTAGGACGTGACAATGGTTCATAAAATCTCTCCATTTCTGCCCAGTTTTTGCACGGTCTTGCAGGCCTTCTCACAGAGCTGCAACTGTATATGCATTTGTAAATCAAGACCTTTCTTGAGTTGGGCTCTGGGATGGTGCAACTGTTGAGAATGTGAGCCTATGGTTATGTGGGGGGAAAGGGTTTCAGTGTGTGTGTGTGGGTGTATGTGCGTATCGCACAACTGTTGCGAAGGAGTAAAAGATGTTAGGGACAATTTAGAATGATTCACAATAATTTGTTTTTATAATAATTGCTTGCAATAATGTACATTTGGTAAAGGCAAGACTATCTGAAACTAATTGTATGGCTTTTTTCCCTAATAATAATGTGAAATGAACATCTGTACAGAAAGACTCATGTGAAGGACAAATTACAAAGGAGGAACTTCTTGATGCAATTAAAGCCTTTAAGGCTAGGAAAACTCCAGGGCATACCTGTAGAAGTATACAACTTTTTGGGGTATACTCAGAGGTCCATTATTAGCATGTTTTAACCACTCCTATATACATACATACATACAGTGGGGAGAACAAGTATCTGATACACTGCCGATTTTGCAGGTTTTCCTACTTACAAAGCATGTAGAGGTAATTTTGATCATAGGTACATTTCAACTGTGAGAGACGGAATCTAAAACAAAAATCCAGAAAATCACATTGTATGATTTTTAAGTAATTAATTTGAATTTTATTGCATGACATAAGTATTTGATACATCAGAAAAGCAGAACTTAATATTTGGTACAGAAACCTTTGTTTGCAATTACAGAGATTATACGTTTCCTGTAGTTCTTGACCAGGTTTGCACACACTGCAGCAGGGATTTTGTCCCACTCCTCCATACAGAACTTCGCCAGATCCTTCAGGTTTCGGGGCTGTCGCTGGAAATACGGACTTTCAGCTCCCTCCAAAGATTTTCTATTGGGTTCAGGTCTGGAGACTGGCTAGGCCACTCCAGGACCTTGAGATGCTTCTTACGCAGCCACTCCTTAGTTGCCTGGCTGTGTGTTTCGTGTCGTTGTCATGCTGGAAGACCCAGCCTCGACCCATCTTCAATGCTCTTACTGAGGGAAGGAGGTCGTTGGCCAAGATCTCGCGATACATGGTCCCATCCATCCTCCCCTCAATATGGTGCAGAAAAGCATCCCCAAATAATGATGTTTCCACCTCCATGCTTCACGGTTGGCATGGTGTTCTTGGGGTTGTACTCATCCTTCTTCTTCCTCCAAACAACTGAGTGGAGTTTAGACCAAAAAGCTCTATTTTTGTCTCATAAGACCACATGACCATCTCCCATTCCTCCTCTGGATCATCCAGATGGTCCTTCGCAAACTTCAGATGGGCCTGGACGGGCCTGGACATGTGCTGGCTTGAGCAGGGGGACATTGCGTGCGCTGCAGGATTTTAATCCATGACGGCGTAGTGTGTTACTAATGGTTTTCTTGAGACTGTGGTCCCAGCTCTCTTCAGGTCATTGACCAGGTCCTGCCGTGTAGTTCTGGGCTGATCCCTGACCTTCCTCATGTTCATTGATGCCCCACGAGGTGAGATCTTGCATGGAGCCCCAGACCGAGAGTGATTGACCGTCATCTTGAACTTCTTTCTAATAATTGCGCCAAGTAAGTACAGGTAATGAGTGGAGAACAGGATGGATTCTTAAAGAAAAACTAACAGGTCTGTGAGAGACGGATTTCTTACTGGTTGGTAGGTGATCAAATACTTATGTCATGCAATAAAATGCAAATTAATTACTTAAATGAGATTTTATGGATTTTTGTTTTAGATTCCATCTCTCATAGTTGAAGTGTACCTGTGATAAAAATTACAGACCTCTACATGCTTTGTAGAAGGAAAACCTGCAAAATCGGCAGTGTATCAAATACTTGTTCTCCCCACTGTACATAGACTTTAAATCCACTTTAATAATATATCTTAGTCCACGCCTATTCTGCTCTGACATTGCTCATCCAAATATTTATATATTCTTAATTCCATTCCTTTACTTTAGATGGTGTGTATTGTTAGATATTACTTACTAGATATTATTACACCACTGTCGGAGCTGGAAACACAAGTGTTTCTCTACACCCGCAAAAACATCTGCAAAACACAAGTCTGTGACAAATAACATTTGATTTGATTTCATTTGGATGAGTCAATGGGTTTCTTACTGTATTCATTCATAATTGATTAGAATTACATGTTCAGAACATTGACACCTAGCCTACTGGCCAATCAGCTCACAGTCTTTTGAACACTTTCCTAATTGTGCAGGTCATTCACATTTCCGTCTCCTTTTCATATCGGAAAAAAATGCAACTGGCAGGCTAATGATAGAGGCTTTACATAGGCTATTGATACAGACTTTACATAGGCTATAGATACAGACTTTACATAGGCTATTGATACAGACTTTACATAGGCTATAGATACAGACTTTACATAGGCTATTGATGCAGACTTTACATAGGCTATAGATACAGGCTTTACATAGGCTATTGATACAGACTTTACATAGGCTATTGATACAGACTTTACATAGGCTATTGATACAGACTTTACATAGGCTATAGATACATGCTGTTGATACAGACTTTACATAGACTATTGATACAGACTTTACATAGGCTATAGATACAGACTTTACATAGGCTATAGATACAGACTTTACATAGGCTATTAATACAGACTTTACATAGGCTATTGATACAGACTTTACATAGGCTATAGATACAGACTTTACATAGGCTATAGATACAGACTTTACATAGGCTATAGATACATGCTATTGATACAGACTTTACATAGGCTATAGATACATGCTATTGATACAGACTTTACATAGGCTATAGATACATGCTATTGATACAGACTTTACATAGGCTATAGATACATGCTATTGATACAGACTTTACATAGGCTATAGATACATGCTATTGATACAGACTTTACATAGACTATTGATACAGACTTTACATAGTCTATAGATACAGACTTTACATAGGCTATAGATACAGACTTTACATAGGCTATTGATACAGACTTTACATAGGCTATTGATACAGACTTTACATAGGCTATAGATACAGGCTTTACATAGGCTATTGATACAGGCTTTACATAGGCCATGGGTGCCGATCTCTACAGCCTAATACTTATTACAAGGTTAAAATAAAATGTATTTATGTGAGTCGCAGACAAAGGAGTTCGCTTCTGCTTGCAGTCTTCGCTGTAAAATATAAGGCCGTGTGGCAGGTGCTAGAACAAAGCTGAGAATATTTAAGTATTCATCTGTTGTCAGATGCTTTATAACCATTTTTTTATAGAACAAACGCCCCAAAGCAAAGGAGGAACTGTATTTCACGAACCCTGCAAGAGGAGGGAGGGTGAGGTACAAATCCATTTTGATTTGCCCTCTGTCTATCAGGTATGAAGGTTAGACCCAGATGCAGACCACGTCGAATGAACAATAGTTTAATATTCCAACAGGGGCAGGCAATAGACAGGTCAAGGCAGGCATGGGTCAGTAAACCAAAGGTGAGGCAAAAGTATCGGGCGGCAGACAGGCTCGGGGTCAGGGTAAGGCAGGGTAAGGCAGAGGTCGGTAATCCAGAGGGGGGAAAAGGTGAGGGTCGCTGGAAAAGGTGAAGGTCGGCAGGCAGGCTCAGGGTCAGGGTAAGGCAGAGTGGTCAGGCAGGCGGGCTCGGAGTCAGGACAGGCAGGGGTCAAAACCAGGAGGGCAAGAAAAGAGAGCCTGGAATAATCAGGAGCTGAGACACAAAATGCTGGTTAACTTGAACAAACAAGACAAACTGGCAACAGACAAACAGAGAACACAGGTATAAATACACAGGGGATAATGGGGAAAGCATTTCACCTGGAGTGGGCTGGTGAAAATCACAAAAACAGGTGAAACAGGGTTCGGTTTGACACTGTTAATTACATACAATTGTCGTAGTAGCTACTATCTTGTCTCAATGCTACAACTCCCGTACGGGCTCGGGAGAGACGAAGGTTGAATGTCATTCGTCCTCCTATACATAACCCAACCAGCCGTACTGCTTCTTAACACAGCGCACATCCAACCGTCACAGGAGTCGCTGGTGTGCGATGAGACAAGGAGATCCCTACCGACCAATCTCTCCCTAACCCGGACGACGCTAGGCCAATTGTGCATCGCCCCACGGACTTCCCGGTCGCGGCCAGTTACGACAGAGCCTGGGCACGAACCCAGGGACTCTGATGGCACAGCTGGCGCTGCAGTACAGCACCCTTAACCACTGCGCCACCAGGGAGGCCCTAATTTCAAAGATTTTACTGAGTTACAGTTCATATAAGGAAATCAGTCAATTGAAATACATTCATTAGTCCTTTCATTAGTCCCTAATCTGACTGGGCAGGGGTGCAGCTTCGCAGCTAGGCCCACTCACTCGGGAGCTTAAATTCTTAAAAAATATGTTGCAGGCAGCTTAAGGTAGATAAATTAACATTCAACTCTCTGGCAACAGCTCCGGTGGACATTCCTGCAGTCAGAACGCCAAATGGACACTCCCACAAAACTTGAGACATCTGTGGCATTGTGTTGTGTGACAAAACTGCACATTTTAAAGTGGTCTTGTATTGTCCCTGGCACAAGGTGCACCTGTGTAATGATCATGCTGCTTAATCACCTTCTCGATATGCCACACCTGTCAGGTGGATGGATTATCTTGGCGAAGGAGAAATGCTCACAAACAGGAATGTAATCAAATCTGTACACAACATTTGAGAGAAATAAACTTTTTTGTGTGTATGTGTCACGACTTCCTCCAAAGTTGTTCTCTCTCCTTGTTCGGGCGGCGTTCGGCGGTCGACGTCACCAGCTTTCTAGCTGCCACCGATCCATGTTTCATTTTTCCTTTTGTTTTGTCTGTTTACACACCTGGTTCCCATCTCATAATTATGTTCCTTATTTAACCCTCTGGTTTCCCTTTCTGTTTGTGCGTGATTGTCTTTCGTGTGTTGGGAGTTCTATCCTGCTTTGTCCTTGTTTGATAACGGGATTTTTGTTACGTTCTTGGATTGAGTAAATACAGTTTTTTTTTTACTCTTACCTAGGTCCTACGCCTGACTCCTTCGCTATCTTCTAAATAGACTCTGACAGTATGGAAAATTTTGCCTTTTTTTTTCAGCTCATGAAAACATGGGACCAACAACAATACACTTTTATATTTGTGTTAAATTTAGAATTAAAACACAGGTCTGGTGCCTGTTTAAAATGCTGCTATCACAAACACACCTCGTTTGTGCATAACGGTGAGTCAATCAGTCGATGTAGACCAGCCTCCCTCCCCTCGTTAGTGTTCACCTTGACAGATAATATGAACACTAAACACTGTGTGTGTGTGTGTGTGTTCAGCATTTTAAACAGGAACAAACCAGACCTGTTTTTAAATACCATTGCAATAAACTTCCAATACTCTCAAGCCTGCCTGGAGCGTCAGATGGGCAATGGTGCTAGCTATTGTGTGGCAAGACCTTTTAAAGGTGACAATGGTGCTTGGCTATATAGAATTCAGTCGAGCAAATATAGTAGCTTATAGTAAACGTAATAGCATATGTTAGCATACTGTATATTAAACAATATTATAAACGGGTTGTTCAAGCCCTCAATGCTGATTGGCTGATAGCCGTCATATATTGATAATGTAGCATATATCAGACCATTTACCTTGGATACAACAAAACATTTCTTTACTGCTTTAATTACGTTGGTAACCAGTTTATAATAGCAATAAGGCACCTTGGGGGTCCAGGCACAATTGCCGTGGTATATTGGCCATATACCACAGCCCCTCGGGCCTTATTGCTTAAATATAAAATTGTCCACCACAATGTAATCGGGGAGGGGAATATGGATCGGTCTCCGCCCGTCCATTTGTACGTTAGTCATAAGTGATATCTCAGACAGCACTGGCCCAATTCTGATGAAACCTGGGTGAACTATATAATGTGTAATAATCCCAAAGAGATCTGACATTTTACAAAATGACACGTGTACTAATTAACTGCAATGTGTGAGTCACAGAAGAGAGGAAGACGTGAAGCGAGAGGGATAGCTCATCCCAAAATCTTTCTCTACCAGGTGGTGTTTTTTCTCCCTCATTTTTCATCGTTTTAATTTTTCAGATATATTTTTTTTGCTCACCAAGCGAGGGGTTTGGCATGGAGGTCTACTTGCATCATTTGTGGCAGACGACATGTTTACTGTTGCCTTGTTATTATATAAATATCTGAATAGATAATGTATTATATATAACATGCTATGACTAGGGGAGAACCGGGACGAAAGTAATGTGGGGCGAAAGTAAAATGCCTTTTTTAAATCTCAAATAACACAGAGGATGACATAATGACCCACGCACATGCCTAATGTGGAAGACGAACTCCTTGTAAAAAGACAGCACGCTACGACAACACTTCCACAACTTATCAACAAAAGTTGTTTTGAGCGGGGTAAAGTAAGATTCTGTGCAGTTGCCAGGATATCAGGCAGGAAGCTCTGAGATGGCTGGCCTAGCAGCAGGGATGCTGACACTCATCCCTCCGGAAGCACCATCCCCTAGTTTGTCTGTGGACATGGGCTTCAGTGAGCAGCGTCCAAACAAATCCCTACTCTACCCCACATATCATCAGCACAGGAGGGGCTGGACACCAGCCTGAGATACTTCCACCACCCCCTGCAACCCAGTACGAGCAGCCCCCTCCAGCAGACAGGGATAGAGAGCGGGACAGGAACTCAGGAGGGCAATGTGGGATCGTCTCCAGAAAGTCATCTTACAAGGAAGTATTCAAACCACTCAGAGAGAGAAAGAGGGAGGGGCTACAGACGGGAAGGCCTGGGCTCCAGAGACCACAGCAGACACCGTAACCACTACTCTCACAACCACAGCAGACACTGTAACCATGACTCTCACAACCACAGCAGACACCGTAACCACCAGCCTCACAACCACAGCAGACACCGTAACCACCTCTCACACAACCTACCCCAGACACCATAACTAACACTCTCACAACCACAGCAGACACCGTAACCACCAACCTCACAACCGCAGCAGACACTGTAACCATGACTCTCACAACCACAGCAGACACCGTAACCACCAGCCTCACAACCACAGCAGACACCATAACCATGACTATGACAAACACAGCAGACACCGTAACCACCACTCACACAACCACAGCAGACACCATAACCATGACTATGACAACCACAGCAGACACCGTAACCACGACTCTCACAACCACAGCAGACACCGTAACCACGACTCTCACAACCACAGCAGACACCATAACCATGACTATGACAACCACAGCAGACACCGTAACCACGACTCTCACAACCACAGCAGACACCGTAACCACGACTCTCACAACCACAGCAGACACCATAACCATGACTATGACAACCACAGCAGACACCGTAACCACCAGCCTCACAACCACAGCAGACACCATAACCACCACTCACACAACCACAGCAGACACCATAACCATGACTATGACAACCATAGCAGACACCGTAACCACCACTCACACAACCACAGCAGACACCATAACCATGACTATCACAACCACAGCAGACACCGTAACCACGACTCTCACAACCACAGCAGACACCGTAACCACGACTCTCACAACCACAGCAGACACCATAACCATGACTATGACAACCACAGCAGACACCGTAACCACGACTCTCACAACCACAGCAGACACCGTAACCACGACTCTCACAACCACAGCAGACACCATAACCATGACTATGACAACCACAGCAGACACCGTAACCACCAGCCTCACAACCACAGCAGACACCGTAACCACCACTCACACAACCACAGCAGACACCATAACCATGACTATGACAACCATAGCAGACACCGTAACCACCACTCACACAACCACAGCAGACACCATAATCATGACTATCACAACCACAGCAGACACCATAACCACCACTCACACAACCACAGCAGACACCATAACCATGACTATGACAACCACAGCAGACACCGTAACCACCATTCTCACAACCACAGCAGACACCATAACCACCACTCACACAACCACAGCAGACACCATAACCATGACTATCACAACCACAGCAGACACCATAACCATGACTATGACAACCACAGCAGACACCGTAACCACCAGCCTCACAACCACAGCAGACACCATAGCCACGACTCTCACAACCACAGCAAACACCATAACCATGACCATGACAACCACAGCAGCAGTATCAGTGGAGTAGCCACGACCGGGACAGCAGGGACAAAGACAGCAACTACCCTAACTGCTCCAGTCCCACCACACCCCTCTGCCTCCCCCTGCCGCCTCCCCGGCTTCCTCCCCCGCAGCCTTGCCTCCCCCTCTGCCTCCCCCACTGCCCCCCTCGTAGCATCGTACTCTGGTACCAGTGGTTACCATTTGCTAAGATATTTGTCACATTTCACTTCCAGTGTTTTAATCCATTTCCTGTGTTATCATTTGCACACTGTTTGTTTTGTCTTAGTATGCCTCTAGTTCATAAAATTAAAACAAAAGTTTAATGGACAGAATAATTATTCTGGTAAATAAAAAATTCACAAACATGTCAGTGAATGCATACCTGTAGAGTTTGTTAACGGGTTACCGCTCAGGAATCACGTTCTGTACATTTCACAAATAGACTAGACTTGAATTTTGTGCTGTGTAGCATTATAGCTAGCTAGACTCACTTGTAATTGATTGCAGTTTTTCTGTCAATAAAACAAAAAAATACGTAAAGATTGCAATTTAATTTATCTTGTTTGTTTTTTTAAATGGTTCTGAATGTACAATGTAAGTTTGGATGCTTGAAAACATTACTTAGCTACACTTTGCAGGTATGCAAATGTGTTTCACCAGTTTGTCCAGTATGGTATCTTCTGTAAACAAGCCTAAATATTGTTTTAGTATTGACTACCGCAGCTTGGGTAAAAATTAAGCAATAATACTAGCTAGAATTTTCCAGCTGGCATTTTCACCACCTAATAAGCATGCCCTGACACCTTCCTAAGGGCAAGGTGTTCTGGGATTTAAATGAGGTGGAATATTGAGTAATGTAGGTTTGCAAGAGTTTCAATCAAGTGGGGAAGAGTGACTGGGAGTTTTTCTTTTCAGACATGCACACACACAACAGTGGACGTTCCCTGCAGTACACATTGTCAGGAAACCTGAGAGACGCTGTTCTCTCCTGGGCAAGTTTTCCTCCAGTCACGCCGGGTTTACAGATCTGTTCACGTCGTCTGTTCACCAACCTGTTCATTTCCCCAACGTTCAAGCAGTGTGTGTCGAAGCTGTGTATGTGTGACACGACATTGATCATTCCTGAAAACTGGAGAAAAATTTTTTTAACCCAGAAATGTGTATTTTGTGGCTCGGCCGGGCACAGTGCGCGCTAATCAAGGTGCAAGGTGCAAGGTGTTTCCTCTGGCTTCCAGGTTGGAGGCACACTGTGTTAAGAAGCAGTGCGGCTTGGTTGGGTTGTGTTTTCGGAGGACGCATGACTCTCGACCTTCGTCTCTCCCGAGCCCGTACGGGAGTTGTAGCGATGAGACAAGATTGTAATTACTAACAATTGGACACCACGAAATTGGGAAGAAAAGGGGGGTAAATTATATATTTTTTTAAATACAAATAAAATAGAAATGTCTTTTCATGCAGTGGGAACACTCTCTGGAATGCTCGGATCAACGGGGAAATTCCACTTTCACGGACGTGGTCTTGTCAAGGTCCACACTGGTCATGGCTCTTAGGCTGTGACAGGTACAGCACCTGCCTTCAAACAAGCCTCAAACTAGTGGCTAAAGGAGTGACCAACCTGTTGGCAGCTGAATAATGTACATCTTGTAATGATCGTATCTGCACTAACAGACAGTATCTGCACTAACAGACAGTATCTGCACTAACAGACAGTATCTGCACTAACAGACAGTATCTGCACTAACAGACAGTATCTGCACTAACAGACAGTATCTGCACTAACAGACAGTATCTGCACTAACAGACAGTATCTGCACTAACAGACAGTGTCTGCACTAACAGACAGTGTCTGCACTAACAGACAGTATCTGCACTAACAGACAGTATCTGCACTAACAGACAGTATCTGTACTAACAGACAGTATCTGCACTAACAGACAGTGTCTGCACTAACAGACAGTATCTGCACTAACAGACAGTATCTGCACTAACAGACAGTGTCTGCACTAACAGACAGTATCTGCACTAACATATTGTATCTGCACTAACAGACAGTATCTGCACTAACAGACAGTATCTGCACTAACAGACAGTGTCTGCACTAACAGACAGTATCTGCACTAACAGATTGTATCTGCACTAACAGACAGTATCTGCACTAACAGACAGTATCTGCACTAACAGACAGTGTCTGCACTAACAGACAGTGTCTGCACTAACAGGCAGTGTCTGCACTAACAGACAGTATCTGCACTAACAGATTGTATCTGCACTAACAGACAGTATCTGCACTAACAGATGGTATCTGCACTAACAGACAGTGTCTGCACTAACAGACAGTATCTGCACTAACAGACAGTGTCTGCACTAACACACAGTATCTGCAATAACAGACAGTGTCTGCACTAACAGACAGTATCTGCACTAACAGACAGTATCTGCACTAACAGACAGTATCTGCACTAACAGACAGTATCTGCACTAACAGACAGTATCTGCACTAACAGACAGTATCTGCACTAACAGACAGTATCTGCACTAACAGATGGTATCTGCACTAACAGACAGTGTCTGCACTAACAGACAGTATCTGCACTAACAGACAGTGTCTGCACTAACAGCAGATATATGAACTAACAGATGGTATCTGCCGTTTTGGATGCAACAAGTCCCCAGATGGAGGTCAATGTAGCCAGGTCCCAGATATGTTAGTAGCTGTGTTCAGATCTTAATTTGATGACACTTTGGTTGCTGAGGAAACGCAGACGAGCTTCGGGATTGACATAAATTCACTGAAAACACGCACTTACACAACAGTGGTATGAACAGTATTGCACACTTCACGTGGCCTACTTTTGTCCAGCTAATATCCTATCCACCGATCATGCAACGTTATGGTTGCTGCGGGATTATTTTTGCTATGACAATACTGGTCATATTAAGACCCAACACCTGTACAGCCATCTCCTATGTCTGTGCTACCTTAGGATTTCCCTTTCTACAAAGAAATCTGGGACCAACCCGAGCCGAGCCCACTGTCCAGCCAGTAGCGAAACAGGGCCACAGTATCGCTGATAGATACTGTAGCTACGTTCCACTATTCGTTAGATTAATACTGATTCATTACAATTTAAATAATTACTCCTCGTCGTCATCGCGATGGTTGTTTTTCCTTTCTAGTCCGTGGCTGCAATTCCAAAGGGCCTTCTATACCCACTGTAGTGCACTACTTTTCACCAGAGCCCCGTGGGCGGCTAGGGAGACATTTGTGACTCAGCCCCATTATCTGATAAAGTACTGTAATACAGAGTCATGTTAATGTTATGCTCTGTAACTTTAATTAAAGACATTAAAGAAAATAACACATAGATCCTGGATTGCCTCATCACCACTGATTCAATAATAATTAAAATATCCATCTGAGTACAGAGATGGGGGGGGGGGGGTATTATTAAATAGAACATGTATCCGTGCGTATCATCAGCGTTAGGTACTGAGATTAGAACCACTGGAACAAGAGTAGATGGGGGGGGGGGGGGGGGACTGGAAAAACTGTGGAGCAAAAGGGAGGTGGAGAAGGGTGGGGAGGTGAAGAGGAACAGGGAGGTGGAGAGGTGAGGAACAGAAAGATGGAGAGAAACAGGGAGGTGGAGAGGAACAGGGAGGTGGAGAGGAACATGGAGGTGAAGAAGAACAGGGAGGTGGAGAGGAACAGGGAGGTGAAGAAGAACAGGGAGGTGGAGAGGAACAGGGAAGTGGAGAAGAACAGGGAGGTGGAGAAGAACAGGGAGGTAGAGAAGCCAGTAACAGAAAGATGAAGAGGGACAGGAAAAGGGAGGTGGAGAAGAACAGGGAGGTGGAGAGGAAGAGGGAGATGACAAGGGAGGTGGAGAGGAACAGGGAGGTGGAGAGGAACAGGGAAGTGGAGAGGAACAGGGAGGGGGAGAGGTGAGGAATGGAAAGATGGAGAGGAACAGTGAGGTTGAGAAGAACAGGGAGGTGGAGAAGAACAGGGAGGTGGAGAGGAACAGTGAGGTGGAGAAGAACAGGGAAGTGGAGAAGAACAGGGAGGTGGAGAGGTGAGGAATAGAAAGATGGACAGGAACAGGGAGGTTGAGAAGAACAGGGAGGGGGAGAGGTGAGGAATAGAAAGATGGTGAGGAACAGGGAGGTTGAGAAGAACAGGGAGGTGGAGAAGGACAGGGAGGTGGAGAAGAACAGGGAGGTGAAGAAGAACAGGGAGGTGGAGAAGGACAGGGAGGTGGAGAAGGACAGGGAGGTGGAGAAGAACAGGGAGGTGGAGAAGAACAGGGAGGTGGAGAAGAACAGGGAGGTGGAAAAGAACAGGGAGGTAGAGAAGAAAAGGGAGGTGTAGAGGAACAGGGAGGTGGAGAAGGACAGGGAGGTGGAGAGGAACATGGAGGTGGAGAAGAACAGGGAGGTGGAGAGGAACATGGAGGTAGAGAAGAACAGGGAGGTAGAGAAGGACAGGGAGGTGGAGAAGGACAGGGAGGTGGAGAAGAACAGGGAGGTGGAGAGGAACAGGGAGGTGGAGAAGAACAGGGAGGTGGAGAGGTGAGGAACAGAAAGCTGGAGAGAAAGAGGGAGGTAGAAAAGAACAGGGAGGTGGAGAGGAACAGGGAGGGGGAGAGGTGAGGAATGGAAAGATGGAGAGGAACAGTGAGGTTGAGAAGAACAGGGAGGTGGAGAAGAACAGGGAGGTGGAGAGGAACATGGAGGTTGGAGAAGGACAGGGAGGTGGAGAGGAACAGGGAGGTGGAGAGGAACAGGGAGGGGGAGAGGTGAGGAATAGAAAGATGGAGAGGACAGGGAGGTGGAGAAGAACAGGGAGGTGGAGAAGGACAGAGAGGTGGAAAAGAACAGGGAGGTAGAGAAGAAAAGGGAGGTGTAGAGGAACAGGGAGGTGGAGAAGGACAGGGAGGTGGAGAGGAACATGGAGGTGGAGAAGAACAGGGAGGTGGAGAGGAACATGGAGGTAGAGAAGAACAGGGAGGTAGAGAAGGACAGGGAGGTGGAGAAGGACAGGGAGGTGGAGAAGAACAGGGAGGTGGAGAGGAACAGGGAGGTGGAGAAGAACAGGGAGGTGGAGAGGTGAGGAACAGAAAGCTGGAGAGAAAGATGGAGGTAGAAAAGAACAGGGAGGTGGAGAGGAACAGGGAGGGGGAGAGGTGAGGAATGGAAAGATGGAGAGGAACAGTGAGGTTGAGAAGAACAGGGAGGTGGAGAAGAACAGGGAGGTGGAGAGGAACATGGAGGTTGGAGAAGGACAGGGAGGTGGAGAGGAACAGGGAGGTGGAGAGGAACAGGGAGGTTGAGAAGAACAGGGAGGTGGAGAAGAACAGGGAGGTGGAGAGGAACATGGAGGTGGAGAAGAACAGGGAAGTGGAGAAGAACAGGGAGGTGGAGAGGTGAGGAATGGAAAGATGGACAGGAACAGGGAGGTGGAGAAGAACAGGGAGGGGGAGAGGTGAGAAACAGAAAGATGGAGAGGAAGAGGGGGATGAACAGGGAGGTAGATTGGAAAGGATAAAAAAATGTACAGAAGAAAGACAGGAATGTCCTGAATGGTTTTCACCTCAGCGTTGGGTAGCTGGCCTCCTTTTTATCCTACCAGAAAGCTACGTTCAGACAGCACCTCCCCACTCCCGCTGGCACATTAGTCTCCAAAACCTGACACTAGGCAACACAGTGATGAACTTCTGATTTCAATGATGAACTCTTTTGTCATAAAGGAACTAGGTCACAGCCTATGTTATTACCGACATAGCCTGCTCGAGTGGGTACTCAACTGGCCCCTACGCCACGACGTCCCCTGAATGCCCATCTACTAGTCTGCTAGCCGCGGCCCGCTAGCTGTCTAGAGCTTATTGGACTGAATAGATCCATTAGCCAATTTCTTGGGCCACTATAACTATTTTGACAATTGGACTTGGACCCCTTGCTACTCGAACCCTACTAATCAATCACGACTGGTCTATCGACGTCACCGCATGCGGAGGCTAAAACAGAATTTCCTCCGCCGCGACGTCCTTCTAAGGCCCTTGTGCTAGCCCGGGCATGCTAGCTTTCTGAATCGTTGTGTCTCCAGCCAGCCCAACCACTCACTTGACCTCTATGATCACTCGGCTCCGCATGCCTCTCCCTAACATTGAAGGGTTTAAATGACATCCACTGTGCTCTTGATAAGAAGTTACATTGTGTGTCTGTTTTTATTGATTTTCCGAAGGCTTTTGACATCGTGGACCATTCTGTGTTAGTGCAAAGGTTGAAATGTCGTGGAATTACTGGTCATGCTCTAGATTGGTTTATAAATTACCTACAATGTGTAATGGCAGATGACCAATGTCCATAGAGGTGTGCTCAGGTGTTCCGCAAGGTTCTATTTTGGGCCCACTGTTGTTCATTTTGTATATCAATTGAAACATCTTTATGCAGATGACACTGTTCTTTATTCAAGTTGTAGTAGTTTATCTTTAGCTTTTGAAAATGCCCAAAGAGCATTTCACATCATAAAACAGAATCTGTATGATTTAAAGCTGATTCTAAATTCGGGTAAAACAAAATGAATTATTTTTTCAAATGCCAGGCATGTTACAAATCATGTCATTGTTACATTGACTGGACATACTATAGAGCAGGTTAAAGTGTACAAATATTTGGGTGTGTGGGTTGATGATAAGCTAAGCTTCACTGTGCATGTAGAGAACAAGCTGAAAATAGGATTTTATTACCGGCATAAGGCTTGTTTTTCTTTTGAGGCCAGGAAGGAGCTGGTACGATGTACATTACTGTCGGTTTTGGATTGTAGTGATGTTATATATATGCAGGCCTCAGCCACTACCCTGAGAGCACTTGATTCAGTGTATCATGCAGCCCTCAGGTTCATTACAAATCAGAAACATCTAACACATCATTGTGATCTCTACAGCGCTGTTGGCTGGTCGTCATTGACCTTGCGTAGGCTTAAACACTGGTATACACTGATTTATATATTTGGTAAAATGCCATTTTAACTCTGTTCTTTTTTAGTCAGGTCAGTAAATAAATGTCAATTACGGTCCCATTCTGATTTGCTTCTAACAGTACCAAAAATTAGAACAGGTCATGGTAGAAATAGTTTTAGTTACTTAGGTCCGTTGTCCTGGAATTCTCTCCTGAACATTTTAAAATGTGATGATCTAGTTTCGTTGGTGGAGTTTAAACACTTGATCGATGTATATATCATAGAAGAGCGTAATTGTTTTTAGGACAGCTGTTTTTAGTCAAGACGTTTGTGTTTTTAATGTAAAATGTTTATAGTTTTGTTTAATGTTGTGTTAGTGTATGTAAGTTGTTTGGTCTGAAACATTGTTCCCTCGGCTGCTATTGGACCAGGTCTCTCTTGGAAAAGAGATGTTATTTCAATGAGAAAAAACCTGTGTAAATAAAGATAAAATTAAAATTAAAATATCAATATGCCT
The DNA here is from genome assembly GCF_013265735.2 of Oncorhynchus mykiss. NCBI lineage: Eukaryota > Metazoa > Chordata > Actinopteri > Salmoniformes > Salmonidae > Oncorhynchus > Oncorhynchus mykiss. The sequence continues at coordinate 41,147,299 of NC_048584.1, forward strand.
TCTTCATTACTGTCCTGGTTAGTGATTATTGTCTTATTTCACGGTAGAGCCTCTAGCCCTGGTCAAAATGCCTTAACCAACCATGTTGTTCCACCTCCTACATATGCGATGACATCACCTGGTTTAAATGTCTCTAGAGACTATATCTCTCTCATCATTACTCAATGCCTAGGTGTACCTCCAATGTACTCACATCCTACTATACCTTTGTCTGTACATTATGCCTAGAACCTATTCTATAGCGCCCAGAACCCTGCTCCTTTTACTCTCTGTTCCGAACATACTAGATGACCAGTTCTGTTAGCCTTTAGCCGTACCCTTACCCTTCTCCTCCTCTGTTCCTCTGGTGATGTAAAGGTTAATCCAGGCCCTGCAGTGCCTAGCTCCACTCCTACTCCACAGGTGCTCTCATTTGTTGACTTCTGTAACCGTAAAAGCCTTGGTTTCATGCATGTTAACAATAGAAGCCTCCTCACAAAGTTTGTTTCATTCGCTGCTTTAGCACACTCTGCCAACATGTCCAAGCCGTGTCTAATTCCTGGTTTAGGAAGACCACCAAACCCCCTGAAATGTCCATCCCTAACTACAACATCTTCCGACAAGATAGAACTGTCAAAGGGGGCGGTGTTGCAATCTATGGCAGAGATAGCCTGCAGGGATCTGTCTTACTATCCAGGTCTGTACCCAAACAATTCGAGCTTCTACTTTTAAAAATCCACCTTTCCAGAAACAAGTGTCTCACCATTGCCGTTAGCCCACCTTCTGCTCCCAGCTGTGCTCTGGACGCCATATGTGAATTGATTGCCCCCCATCTATCTTCGGAGCTCATGCTGCTAGGTGACCTAAACTGGGACATGCTTAACAATCTTGCAATCCTACAATCTAAGCTTAATGCCCTCAATCTCACACAAATGATCAATCAACCCACCAGGTACAACCTCAAATCTGTAAAAATATGGGCACCCTCATAGATATAATCCTGACCAACTTGCCCTCCAAATACACCTCTGCTGTTTTCAACCCTGATCTCAGCGATCACTGCCTCATTGCCTGCATCCGTAATGGGTCTGCGGTCAAATGACCACCCCTCATCACTGTCAAACGCTCCCTAAAACACTTCTGCGAGCAGGAGAGAGCATACTTAAATTCACACAGGACACGGGATAAAACAGGAGAAGTACTCCAGATATAACAAACTGACCCTAGCCCCCTGACACATAAACTACTGCAGCATAAATACTGGAGGCTGAGACAGGAAGACAGGAAATCAGCTGGGCTAGACAATCTGGACCCTCTCTTTCTAAAATTATCTTTTGAAATTGTTGCAACCCCTATTACTAACCTGTTCAACCTCTCTTTCGTATCGTCTGAGATTGGAAAGCTCCTCTTCTAAGGGGGAGACACGCTAGACCCAAACTGCTATAGACCTATATCTATCCTACCCTGTCTTTCTAAGGTCTTCGAAAGCCAAGTGAACAAACAGATTGCCGACCATTTCGAATCCCACCGTACCTTCTCCTCTATGCAATCTTGTTTCAGAGATGGTCATGGGTGCACCTCAGCCACGCTCGAGGTCCTAAACGATATCATAACCGCCATCGATAAGAGACATTACTGTGCAACCGTATTCATCAACCTGGCCAAGGCTTTCGACTCTGATAGAGTTCAGTGTTTCAAATCGGAGGGCCTGTTGTCCGGACCTCTGGCAGTCTCTCTGGGGGTGCCACAGGGTTCAATTCTCGTGCCGACTCACTTCTCTGTATACATCAATGATGTAGCTCTTGCTGCTGGTGATTATCTGATCCACCTTTACGCAGAATACACCATTATGTATACATCTGGCCCCTCTTTGGACACTGTGTTAATTAACTAACCTCCAGAAAAGCTTCAATGCAATACAATTCTCCTTCCGTTGCCTCCAACTGCTCTTAAATGCAAGTAAAACTTAATGCATACTATTCAACCGATCGCTGCCCACACCTGCCCGCCTGTCCAGCATCACTACTCTGGACAGTTCTGTCTGACGGTTTTGACTTAGAATATGTGAACAACTACAAATACCTAGGTGTCTGGTTAGACTGTAAACTCTCCTTCCAGACTGACATTAAGTAGCTCCAATACAAAATTAAATCTAGAATCGTCTTCCTATTTCGCAACAAATCATCCTTCACTCATGCTGCCAAACATACCCTCGTAAAACTGATTATCCTACCGATCTTCGACTTTTCCGATGTCATTTACAAAATAGCCTCCAACACTCTACTCAACAAATTGGATGCAGTCTATCACAGTGCCATCCGTTTTGTCACCAAAGCCCCATATACTACCTACCATTGCGACCTGTACGCTTTTGTTTGCTGGCCCTCGCTTCATACTCACCTCCAAACCCACTGGCTCCAGGTCATCTACAAGTATATGCTAGATAAAGCCCTGCCTTATCTCAGCTCACTGGTCACCATAGCAGCACCCACCCGCAGCACGTTCTCCAGCAGGTATATCTCACTGGTCACCCCCAAAGCCAATTCTTCCTTTGGCCGCCTTTCCTTCCAGGTCTTCTAGTTCTCTGCTGCCAATGACTTGAACAAACTGCAAAAATCACTGAAGCTGGAGACTCATATCTCCCTCACTAGCTTTAAGCACCAGCTGTCAGAGCAGCTCACATATCACTCCACCTGTACATAGCCCATCTGTAAATAGGCCATCCAACTACCTCATCCCCATACTGTATTTATTTATTTATCTTGCTCCTTTGCACCCCAGTATCTCTACTTTCACATTCATCTTCTGCACATTCTACCATTACAGTGTTAAATTGCTATATTGTAATTACTTCGCCACCATGGCCTATTTATTGCCTTACCTCCCTTGTCCAACCTCATTTGCACTCACTGTACATAGACTTTTTCTACTTTATTTTTTACTGTAAGTTTGTTTATTCCAAGTTTAACTCTGTGTTGTTGTAAGTCTCGAACTGCTTTGCTTTATCTTGGCCAGGTCGCAAATGTAAATGAGAACTTGTTCTCAACTAGCCTACCAGGTTAAATATAGATGAAAAAAAATGAGAAAAAAAAAACTTTATCGGCATTAAATAAAATACTAAATAGTAGCTAGCAATATAAAGATCACGGAGGTCATTTTTAATGAGTGTATTTCTCAAGTGGCTATTTGCATAAACTACCTATCATCATAACCACTGCAAACTTTGGTTTTGAATTGCAACATTCTGGTCCGTTACGAGAGTCCCAGACACCCCCCTTATCGAAGTAGACAGTGACATAATTCCTCTATGCCAAATAGAGTCCATCATTGAAACCTGCCCGTAGTCACCGTGTTGCCTAAGGTCGGGTTTGGAGGACTACTGGCACATCAGCTCAGCTGTTGCTAGGATGAACGGACGCATCCGAGCGCAACACTGTCGTTACCGTGGGGACGGCATTGCTGTGGCATTTATAATGAGATGGCTGTGTGTGTGACAGCTTGACTGGGGCCATTGGCATGCACAAACACACACACAAACACACTCCCACGACAACCAATCCCGCCGGTTAATTAACCATAATGATGTAAACAAGATCTCAGCCGGCCCACAGGCACACACACACATTAAGGTTGGTGGCACCTTAATTGGGGAGAATGGGTTTGTGGCAATGGCTGGAGTGGAAGGGGTGGAATGGTATCAAACACGTCAATCACATGGTTTCTAGGTCTTTGATACCATTCCATTTACTCCGGTCCAGCCATTATTATGAGTCGTTCTCCCCTCAGCAGCCTCCACTGCTACCCACCCGCCCAGCACAGAAAAGCAATCTGTTTAAACAATCGCTATGAGGCGCTGTCATGCGCTGCAGATCCGTGCGACCCACGTCTGGAAGTCTGCTAAGCAGGCAGCGTCGGGCCATCAACGGAACAACACCGGTTGGTGTGGCACTCAAAACTGATCTGAAGTCCTCTGTCCACGTGTCACTGATCTGAAGTCCCCTGTCCATTTGTAACTGATCTGATTAGAAGTCCACTGTCCATTAGTCACTGATTAGAAGTCCCCTGTCCATTAGTCACTGATTAGAAGTCCTCTGTCCATTAGTCACTGATTAGAAGTCCCCTGTCCTTTAGTCACTGATTAGAAGTCCTCTGTCCATTAGTCACTGATTAGAAGTCCCCTGTCCATTTTTCACTGATTAGAAGTCCTCTGTCCATGTGTCACTGATCTGATTAGAAGTCCCCTGCCCATGTGTCACTGATCTGATTAGAAGTCCTCTGTCCATGTGTCACTGATCTGAAGTCCTCTGTCCATGTGTCACTGATCTGAAGTCCTCTGTCCATGTGTCACTGATCTGAAGTCCTCTGTCCATGTGTCACTGATCTGATTAGAAGTCCTCTGTCCATGTGTCACTGATCTGAAGTCCTCTGTCCATTAGTCACTGATCTGATTAGAAGTCCTCTGTCCATGTGTCACTGATCTGAAGTCCTCTGTCCATGTGTCACTGATCTGAAGTCCTCTGTCCATTAGTCACTGATCTGATTAGAAGTCCTCTGTCCAGTTCATTTCTGTGAATCGTATCTGATTAGAAGTCCTCTGTCCAGTTCCTTTCTGTGAATCGTATCTGATTAGAAGTCCTCTGTCCAGTTCCTTTCTGTGAATCGTATCTGATTAGAAGTCCTCTGTCCAGTTCCTTTCTGTGAATCGTAGCTGATTAGAAGTCCTCTGTCCAGTTCCTTTCTGTGAATCGTATCTGATTAGAAGTCCTCTGTCCAGTTCCTTTCTGTGAATCGTAGCTGATTAGAAGTCCTCTGTCCAGTTCCTTTCTGTGAATCGTATCTGATTAGAAGTCCTCTGTCCAGTTCCTTTCTGTGAATCGTATCTGATTAGAAGTCCTCTGTCCAGTACCTTTCTGTGAATCGTATCTGATTAGAAGTCCTCTGTCCAGTTCCTTTCTGTGAATCGTAGTTGATTAGAAGTCCTCTGTCCAGTTCCTTTCGGTGAATCGTAGCTGATTAGAAGTCCTCTGTCCAGTTCCTTTCTGTGAATCGTATCTGATTAGAAGTCCTCTGTCCAGTTCCTTTCTGTGAATCGTATCTGATTAGAAGTCCTCTGTCCAGTTCCTTCCTGTGAATCGTATCTGATTAGAAGTCCTCTGTCCAGTTCCTTCCTGTGACTCGTATCTGATTAGATGTCCTCTGTCCAGTTCCTTTCTGTGAATCGTAGCTGATTAGAAGTCCTCTATCCAGTTCCTTTCTGTGAATCGTATCTGATTAGAAGTCCTCTGTCCAGTACCTTTCTGTGAATCGTAGCTGATTAGAAGTCCTCTGTCCAGTTCCTTTCTGTGAATCGTAGCTGATTAGAAGTCCTCTGTCCAGTACCTTTCTGTGAATCGTAGCTGATTAGAAGTTCTCTGTCCAGTTCCTTTCTGTGAATCGTAGCTGATTAGAAGTCCTCTGTCCAGTTCCTTTCTGTGAATCGTATCTGATTAGAAGTCCTCTGTCCAGTTCCTTTCTATGAATCGTAGCTGGTTGGAAGTCTTCGGAGATGTCAGGTGTTGGAGGAGACTTTTACTCGACGGGGCTGCATATGTTTTTCTGTTTTCTGTCAGAACCTTCTACAGATGGTTCCTCTCTTTCACTAAGTGGTGCCAGATTTGAGAAGAGATCCACACTGAGTCACACAGCTCTTCACACATCCAGCATGCTATCAACACAACACTTCTTCCTCAGGCATCCTTACGACCAGACCTCTCTGTCCTTAAACTACATAGAGGTGTTGCTATTTGTGTTGGCGTAGTAAACATGACACAAACAAACATGTTTGTTCTGAAAACTTTCACCTTTATACAGTGCATCCAGAAAGTATTCAGATCCCTTGATTTTTTCCACATTTTGTTACATTACAGTCTTATTCCAAAATGGATTAAAAAATATATATATATTCCCCTCATCAATCTACACACAATTTCCCATAATGACAAAGTCAAAATAGGTTTTTATACATTTTTGCAAATGTATAAATAAAATAAAACAGAAATACCTTATTTACATAAGTATTCAGACCTTTTGATTTGAGACTCGAAATTGAGATCTGGTGCATCCTGTTTCCATGGACCATCCTTGAGACGTTTTTCCACCTGTGGCAAAACCAATTGATTGGACATGATTTGGAAAGGCTCACACCTATCTACATAAGGTCCCACAGTTGACAGTACATGTCAGAGAAGTCATGGAGACTTGGAGAAGTCATGAGGTTGAAGCAATTGTCCGTAGAGCTCTGAGACAGGATTGTGTCGAGGCACAGATCTGGGGAAGGGTACCAACAAATGTCTGCAGCATTGAAGGTCCCCAAGAACACAGTGGCCTCCATCATTCTTAAATGGAAGAAGTTTGGAACCAGGAAGACTCTTCCTAGACCTGACCGCCCGTCAAAACTGAGCAATCCGTTGAGAAGGGCATTGGTCAGGGAGGTCACCAAGAACCTGATGGTCACGCTGACAGAGCTCCAGAGTTCCTCTGTGGAGATGGGAGAACCTTCCATAAGGACAAGTATCTCTGCAGCACTCCACCAATCAGGCCTTTACGGTAGAGTGGGCAGACGGAAGCCACTCCTCAGTAAAAGGCATTCCTCATGAAACTGGTTGAAAGAATTCCAAGAGTGTACAAAGCTGTCATCCAAGGCAAAGGGTGGCTACTTTGAACATTCTCAAATGTTTTGTTCAACACTTGTATTGTTT
>NC_048584.1:41159014-41166514 GCF_013265735.2 Oncorhynchus mykiss
CATCTCTCTCTCTCTCTCTCTCTCTCTCTCTCTCTCTCTCTCTCTCTCTCTCTCTCTCTCTCTCTCTCTCTCTCTCTCTCTCTCTCTCTCCAACTCTCCATCCCTCCAACTTTCTATCCATCCATCCCTCCAACTTTCTATCTATCCATCCATCCCTCCATCTCTCTATCCCTCCATCCCTCCAACACTCTATCCCTCCAACTCTCATCCCTCCAACTCTCTATTCCTCCATCCCTCCAACTCTCTATCCCTCCATCCCTCCAACTCTCCATCCCTCCAAATCTTTATCCTTCCACCCCTCCAACTCTCCATCCCTCCAACTCTCCATCCCTCCAACTCTCCATCCCTCCATCCTTCCAACTCTCCATCCCTCCAACTCTCTATCCCTCCATCCCTCCAACTCTCCATTCCTCCAACTCTCCATCCCTCCAACTCTCCATCCCTCTATCCCCCCTCCCTCCAACTCTCCATCCCTCCATCCCTCCAACTCTCCATCCCTTCAACTCTCCATCCCTCCAACTCTCTATCCCTCCAACTCTCTATCCCTCCAACTCTCTAACCCTCCAACTCTCTATCCCTCCAACTCTCATCCCTCCAACTCTCCATCCCTCCAACTCTCATCCCTCCAACTCGCATCCCTCCAACTCTCCAACTCTCCATCTCTCCAACTCTCCATCCCTCCAACTTTCTATCCATCCATCCCTCCAACTTTCTATCTATCCATCCATCCCTCCATCTCTCTATCCCTCCATCCCTCCAACTCTCTATCCCTCCAACTCTCATCCCTCCAACTCTCTATCCCTCCATCCCTCCAACTCTCTATCCCTCCATCCCTCCAACTCTCCATCCCTCCAAATCTTTATCCTTACAACCCTCCAACTCTCCATCCCTCCAACTCTCCATCCCTCCAATTCTCCATCCCTCCATCCTTCCAACTCTCCATCCCTCCAACTCTCTATCCCTCCATCCCTCCAACTCTCCATTCCTCCAAATCTCCATCCCTCCAACTCTCCATCCCTCCATCCCTCCAACTGTCCATCCCTCTATCCCTCCATCCCTCCAACTCTCCATCGCTCCATCCCTCCAACTCTCCATCCCTCTATCCCTCCAATTCCCTATGCCTCCATCTCTCCATCCCCCCACAAATAACAGGCTTTTTCCACATGAATAGAGGTTGAAGAAGATACTGCAGAGGCGACCATCTAGCCAGACCAGGGGATCAGGGGTCCCCATCTAGCCAGACCAGGGGTTCATGGGTCCCCATCTAGCCAGACCAGAGGTCCAGTGGTCCCCATCTAGCCAGACCAGGGGTTCAGTGGTCCCCATCTAGTCAGACCAGGGGATCAGGGGTCCCCATCTAGCCAGACCAGGGGTTCATGGGTCCCCATCTAGCCAGACAAGGGGTTCAGTGGTCCCCATCTAGTCAGACCAGGGGTTCAGGAGTACCCATCTAGCCAGACCAGGGGTTCAGGGGTCACCACCTAGCCAGACCAGGGGTTCAGGGGTCACCATCCAGCCAGACCAGAGGTATAGCGGTCACCATCTAGCCAGACCAGGGGTTCAGGGGTCACCATCTAGCCAGACCAGGGGTTCAGGGGTCAGATTCTAGCCAGACCTGGGGTGCTAGAGGGCTGTCAGCTAACAACAGAGCAGTGACCATGGGGTGTGTTGTCTTTTTGACGTGACAACTGCCGTTGTGGCCATTTTGTTGGACTTGCATAACAGCATGTGTCTCCGGCTCTGCCTGAAGGTTGGTTTTCGGCCCTATAGTACCGGATTAGCTGACCAGGCCAGTTCTAATTTGACTGTGGTTTATTCTGTGTTATGTTTTGTTTTGACTCCTACCACACACACACACACACACACACACACACACAGGCAGGCACACACACACACACACACACACACACACACACACACACACACACACAGGCAGGCACACACACACACACACACACAGGCAGGCACACAGTCACACAGGCACACAGGCACACACACACACACACACACACACACACACACACACACACACACACACACACACACACACACACACACACACACACACACACACACACACACACACACACACACACACAGGCTGGTTGGGTGCCAGTCTGTTATGGTTTTGAGCTGGGCTCCCCCTCTGCTGTAGCATAGAGTTCTCCTTCTACACAACACAGCAACATAGTCCTAACCAAGAGTCTGGAACTCGGCACAGTTGTAGTTTACTAACAACAGAACTTGGGATCCAGTTCCGTAGAGCAACTCTCCATAGAACAACTTTCTCTCTGTGTATTAAGTCAGAGTGGCTAGATGGGGAAACAGAAGAGAAATGGAGGACACATTACTGTTAGAAGAGAAGAGAGAGAGAGAGAGAGAGAGAGAGAGAGAGAGAGAGAGAGAGAGAGAGACAGAGAGAGAGAGAGAGAGAGAGAGAGAGAAGCAGGCATTTCATTCATTACTGCAAACAGAAACCTTCTCTGTTGTCCTTGATGTAGCCAGGTGATGTGATGTCCAAATGGACTGTGTTCGTGTGTGTGTGTGAGTATATATGTGCGTGTACATTCGTGCGCTGGAGTTGTTTTATGAGTAGATTCCAAATGGGCATAATAGATAATGTCGTGGTCCTAGAAGGTCTCATCAACCTCCAGACCCGTCAATCACACACCTAGTAACAATCTCTTTCATATTCAGTGTTCAACTTTTGACCAGTGCTCATAAGTGCTCATATTTAGGTGAATAGTGTGCCATTTGGGACGAGCCCCTAGTATTTTCCCTCAGGGCCTATAGCTCGCCACAGAGCAGCTGTACAAATACATTAGACAGGTTCCATCTCCAAAGGAAAACACTGGCCTGTTTATTATAAATAAATACATTATTGGCAAAAAAAATAAAAAATGGTTCTAAAATGTAACAACCTCCAACAAAATAGTACATTAATTTAAATATTTTAACATTTCCTGTTGCGGCAAGATTATTTTATTATAACATTAACTAGAGTACTACTAGTCTAGTAGAGAGGTTAGATTATAACATTAACTAGAGTACTACTAGTCTAGTAGAGAGGTTAGATTATAACATTAACTAGAGTACTGCTAGTCTAGTAGAGAGGACAGATTATATATTGAACTAGAGTACTGCTAGTCTAGTAGAGAGGATAGATTATATATTTAACTACAGTACTGCTAGTCTAGTAGAGAGGACAGATTAAAACATTAACTAGAGTACTGCTAGTCTAGTAGAGAGGACAGATTAAAACATTAACTAGAGTACTGCTAGTCTAGTAGAGAGGACAGATTAAAACATTAACTAGAGTACTGCTAGTCTAGTAGAGAGGACAGATTATATATTTAACTAGAGTACTGCTAGTCTAGTAGAGAGGACAGATTATATATTTAACTAGAGTACTGCTAGTCTAGTAGAGAGGACAGATTATATATTGAACTAGAGTACTGCTAGTCTAGTAGAGAGGACAGATTATAACATTAACTAGAGTACTGCTAGTCTAGTAGAGAGGATAGATTATATATTTAACTAGAGTACTGCTAGTCTAGTAGAGAGAACAGATTAAAACATTAACTAGAGTACTGCTAGTCTAGTAGAGAGGACAGATTAAAACATTAACTAGAGTACTGCTAGTCTAGTAGAGAGGACATATTATATATTTAACTAGAGTACTGCTAGTCTAGTAGAGAGGACAGATTATATATTGAACTAGAGTACTGCTAGTCTAGTAGAGAGGACAGATTATATATTTAACTAGAGTACTACTAGTCTAATAGAGAGGTTAGGTTATAACATTAACTAGAGTACTGCTAGTCTAGTAGAGAGGTTAGATTATAACATTAACTAGAGTACTGCTAGTCTAGTAGAGAAGACAGATTATATATTTAACTAGAGAACTGCTAGTCTAGTAGAGAGGACAGATTATATATTTAACAAGAGTACTACTAGTCTAGTAGAGAGGTTAGATTATAACATTAACTAGAGTACTGCTAGTCTAGTAGAGAGGAGAGATTATAACATGAACTAGAGTACTGCAAGTCTAGTAGAGAGGACAGATTATATATTTAACTAGAGTACTGCTAGTCTAGTAGAGAGGACAGATTATATATTTAACTAGAGTACTGCTAGTATAGTAGAGAGGACAGATTATATATTGAACTAGAGTACTGTTAGTCTAGTAGAGAGGACAGAATATAACATTAACTAGAGTACTGCTAGTCTAGTAGAGAGGATAGAATATAACATTAACTAGAGTACTACTAGTCTAGTAGAGAGGACAGATGAAGAATACGTGTGTTTGTTGTTCGTAGAACTAGCCCCACGAATGCAGCCCACAGCCAGTATATTAGAACTAGCCCCACTATTGCAGTTCACAGCCAGTACATTAGAACTAGCCTCACTAATGCAGTTCACAGCCAGTACATTAGAACTAGCCCCACTAATGCAGTTCACAGCCAGTACATTATAACTAGCCCCACTAATGCAGTCCACAGCCAGTACATTAGAACTAGCCCCACTAATGCAGTTCACAGCCAGTACAGTATAACTAGCCCCACTAATGAAAGCCAGTACAGTAGAACTAGCCCCACTAATGACAGCCAGTACAGTAGAACTAGCCCTACTAATGCAGTCCACAGCCAGAACATTAGAACTAGCCCCACTAATGACAGCCAGTACAGTAGAACTAGCCCCACTAATGCAGTCCACAGCCAGTACAGTAGAACTAGCCCCACTAATGACAACCAGTACAGTAGAACTAGCCCCACTAATGCAGTCCACAGCCAGTACAGTAGAACTAGCCCCACTAATGCAGTCCACAGCCAGTACAGTAGAACTAGCCCCACTAATGCAGTCCACAGCCAGTACAGTAGAACTAGCCCCACTGATGCAGAAAGCAGCCAGTACATTAGAACTAGCCCCACTAATGCAGTTCACAACCAGCACATTAGAACTAGCCCCACTAATGCAGCCCACAGCCAGTATATTAGATCTCACCCCCACTAATGACAGACAGTACAGTAGAACTAGCCCCACTAATGCCAGACAGTACAGTAGAACTAGCCCAACTAATGCAGTCCAGAGCCAGTACATTAGAGCTAGCCCCACTAATGCAGTCCACAGCCAGTACATAAGAACTAGCCCCACTAATGCAGTTCACAGCCAGTACATTAGAACTAGCCTCCCTAATGCAGTTCCCAGCCAGTACATTAGCACTAGCCCCACTAATGCAGTTCACAGCCAGTACATTAGAACTAGCCCCACTAATGCAGTCCACAGCCAGTACATTAGAACTAGCCCCACTAATGCAATTCACAGCCAGTACAGTATAACTAGCCCCACTAATGAAAGCCAGTACAGTAGAACTAGCCCCACTAATGACAGCCAGTACAGTAGAACTAGCCCTACTAATGCAGTCCACAGCCAGTACATTAGAACTAGCCCTACTAATGCAGTCCACAGCCAGTACAGTAGAACTAGCCCCACTAATGACAGCCAGTACATTAGAACTAGCCCCACTAATGCAGTCCACAGCCAGTACATTAGAACTAGCCCCACTAATGCAATTCACAGCCAGTACAGTATAACTAGCCCCACTAATGAAAGCCAGTACAGTAGAACTAGCCCCACTAATGACAGCCAGTACAGTAGAACTAGCCCTACTAATGCAGTCCACAGCCAGTACATTAGAACTAGCCCTACTAATGCAGTCCACAGCCAGTACAGTAGAACTAGCCCCACTAATGACAGCCAGTACAGCAGAACTAGCCCCACTAATGCAGTCCACAGCCAGTACAGTAGAACTAGCCCCACTAATGACAGCCAGTACAGTAGAACTAGCCTCACTAATGCAGTCCACAGCCAGTACAGTAGAACTAGCCCCACTAATGACAGCCAGTACAGTAGAACTAGCCCCACTAATGACAGACAGTACAGTAGAACTAGCCCCACTAATGCAGTCCACAGCCAGTACAGTAGAACTAGCCCTACTAATGCAGTCCACAGCCAGAACAGTAGAACTAGCCCCACTAATGACAGCCAGTACATTAGAACTAGCCCCACTAATGCAGGTCACAGCAGTACAGTTGAACTAGCCCCACTAATGCAGTGCACAGCCAGTAAAGTAGAACTAGCCCCACTAATGCCAGACAGTACAGTAGAACTAGCCCAACTAATGCAGTCCAGAGCCAGTACATTAGAGCTAGCCCCACTAATGCAGTCCACAGCCAGTAAATAAGAACTAGCCCCACTAATGCAGTTCACAGCCAGTACATTAGAACTAGCCTCCCTAATGCAGTTCCCAGCCAGTACATTAGAACTAGCCCCACTAATGCAGTTCACAGCCAGTACATTAGAACTAGCCCCACTAATGCAGTCCACAGCCAGTACATTAGAACTAGCCCCACTAATGCAATTCACAGCCAGTACAGTATAACTAGCCCCACTAATGAAAGCCAGTACAGTAGAACTAGCCCCACTAATGACAGCCAGTACAGTAGAACTAGCCCTACTAATGCAGTCCACAGCCAGTACATTAGAACTAGCCCCACTAATGCAGTCCACAGCCAGTACAGTAGAACTAGCCCCACTAATGACAGCCAGTACAGCAGAACTAGCCCCACTAATGCAGTCCACAGCCAGTACAGTAGAACTAGCCCCACTAATGACAGCCAGTACAGTAGAACTAGCCCCACTAATGACAGACAGTACAGTAGAACTAGCCCCACTAATGCAGTCCACAGCCAGTACAGTAGAACTAGCCCCACTAATGCAGTCCACAGCCAGAACAGTAGAACTAGCCCCACTAATGACAGCCAGTACATTAGAACTAGCCCCACTAATGCAGGTCACAGCAGTACAGTTGAACTAGCCCCACTAATGCAGTGCACAGCCATTAAAGTAGAACTAGCCCCACTAATGCCAGACAGTACAGTAGAACTAGCCCCACTAATGCAGTTCACAGCCAGTACATTAGAACTAACCTCACTAATGACAGCCAGTACAGTAGAACTAGCCCCACTAATGCAGTTCACAGCCAGTACAGTAGAACTAGCCCCATTAATGCAGTCCACAGCCACTACAGTAGAACTAGCCCCACTAATGCAGTTCACAGCCAGTACAGCAGAACTAGCCCCACTAATGCAGTTCACAGCCAGTACAGCAGAACTAGCCCCACTAAGGCCCAGGATGTGGTAATTCTGCAGTGAAACATTTGAAGAGATAAGTACATCTATTGTTCCGGTCCATGTTCCATTCTTTACAGAGCTGATTCCACCTGCATGAATCAGAAGGATCTTTAGAAAATCTGCTATTTAGGAAATACAAAAAAAAGATAGGAGTCTGTTCCCACAATGAGACTTTGAACGAGCGCCTAAAATGAAAGTATTGGTTCAGTCCCAAATGACTTCCTATTCAAATCCCTTGACAAATAGTGCACTATACATGGAATAGGATGTCGTTTGAGACACACTCATGTATTCAGTTAATTAAATG
>NC_048584.1:41171514-41201514 GCF_013265735.2 Oncorhynchus mykiss
CTGCGCCTTGGTCCATTTATTCAACCAATGTTCGTGACACTCAGTGTCTGTTGGAAAGCAGACTGAACCAGGTTTGACTCTAGGATTCTGCTTTAGCTCTATTCTGTTTCTTTTTATCCTAAAAAATCTTATTTTTAAATCTATTTTTTCCAAAACAAGTAATGAGGGAATGCAAACCATATGTGCGGGAAAACAAGACAAAAAAAAAAGACAAAAAAAATGGAAAATGAAAGGTGGATCGGTGATGGCTAGAAGACCGGTGACGTCAACCGCCGAACGCCTCCCGAACAAGGAGAGGGACCGACCTCGTACGACACAGGAAATTGGCCAGTGTTGATTTTCTGTGTGACATTTCCAGTGTTGATTCAGGAGTTATAAAGTAAATAAAAAAATTTAATAACCTTGTATCTGTCACTAACAAATACAGTCATGGGTGGTAAAGTCTACAATTGACTCGAAAGGAAAAGGCACCATGGGAAATATGCAAATTAGGTGTTACACCATACAGTGTTAAAACAACACCCAGAAATGATTTACTGTAACACTACAGGTGTAAGACGATCAGCTCTAAGCAAAGTGAGTCCAGTTTCATCTAAATCAAGTGTTTGGTTTTACACTGTAGGTGTTGCTGATTACTCTACAGTACAGCTGTACAAACACCACAATCAAGTTCATTTCAACCCTTTAGGAGTTTAGCGAACAATGCAACAAAGTAAAATTTTAAACACTTTCAACAGTGTTATTTAAACAGCAGTTCAGTGGGACTCATATAGTCTCTGAAGATATAGTATACATTTAACACTTTCTGAGTTAAATATACACCGTTAATTTTACTGTGTAGGCTCATCCTATTGAAAATGTGCCATCTAATTCAGAATTGCATTGATTCCCGCAATTCCTTCATTTTTGGTACAGTGCGTCCCCTCAGCTGATTATTAGCTATTGTCAGACACAAGTGGGCATCGAAAGATAATTCTCTTCCTCAGTCGAGTGCAGTGAATTCTACTAGATGAAATAGCCAAAATGACATCCTGGCATTTAAAGGATACTACAGTTTCCTAGGCCCATTTTATAAAATGTAATTTGTTTGGCGTACGCAAAATGCCTACCATTTAGAACGCAAGTATGACACAGACACTCTCTTAGCCGCTAACATAGCCTGGGTGCCAGCAGCGGTGGAAAAAGTACAATGGTCATACTTGAGCAAAAGTAAAGATTACCTTAATAGAAAATGACCCAAGTAAAAATGAAAGTCACACAGTTACATGCTACTTGAGTAAAAGTCACACAGTTACATGCTACTTGAGTAAAAGTCACACAGTTACATGCTACTTGAGTAAAAGTCACACAGTTACATGCTACTTGAGTAAAAGTCACACAGTTACATGCTACTTGAGTAAAAGTCTAAACGTATTTGGTTTTAAACTTGCTTAATAAACGTTAAAAGTAAACGTAATTGCTAAAATATACTTAAGTATCAAAAAGTATAAGAACAAGTATAAATCATATAAAATTCCTTATATTAAGCAAACCAGCTGGTGTAACCGATGTGAAATGGTTAGCTAGTTAGCGGTGGTGCGCGCTGAAAAGAGGTTCAATCGGTGACGTCACTCACTCTAAGACCTTGAAGTAGTTGTTCCCCTTGCTCTGCAAGGGCCGCGGCTTTTGTGGTGCGATGGGTAACGATGCTTTGAGGGTGACTGTTGTTGATTCGTGTAGAGGGTCCCTGGTTTGAGCCCAGGTAGGGGAAAGGAGAGGGACGGAAAATATACTGTTACGCTGGCAGGATTTTCTTGTTTTTATTTTACACTCAGCCAGGAGCACACTCCGACACTCAGACACTCAGACACTCAGACACTCAGACACTCAGACACTCAGACACTCAGACACTCCGACACTCCGACACTCCGACACTCCGACAATCAGACACTCAGACACTCAGACACTCAGACACTCAGACACTCAGACACTCAGACACTCCGACACTCCGACACTCAGACACTCAGACACTCCGACACTCAGACACTCAGACACTCAGACACTCAGACACTCAGACACTCAGACACTCAGACACTCCGACACTCCAACACTGCAACACTCAGACACAATTTAAAAAACGAAGCATTTGTGTTTAGTGAGTCCACCAGGCCAGAGGTAGTCGTGATGACCAGGGATTTTCTCTTGATAAATGCGTGAATTGGACAATATTCAAATGTGACAAGTACTTTTGGGTGTCAGGGAAAATGTAAGGGAGTAAAAAGCACATCATTCTCTTCAGGAAGGTAAAAGTTGTCCAAAATATAAATAGTAAAGTGCACCAAAAAAATGATTTAAGATAGTACCTTTAAAGTATTTTTTACTTAAGTACTTTACACTTTTACACTTTTTTACACTTTACACAAGTTACTTTACTTTTTTGTTTTCTCAGACTGGACTCCTTATGGATTTGCCACGTTGGCATGACAACAGAGCAGAAAAACAATTCATGGAGTTGGCAAGAGAGCAGAAAAAGACTGGCACGCAGGCTAGCTGGTCAGAGCTACCAAATCAAATCAAATCAAATGTATTTATGTAGCCCTTCGTACATCAGCTGATATCGCAAAGTGCTGTACAGAAACCCAGCCTAAAACCCCCCAAAATAGCAAGCAATGCAGGTGTAGAAAGCACGGTGGCTAGGAAAAACTCCCTAGAAAGGCCAAAACCTAAGAAGAAACCTAGAGAGGAACAAGGCTATGTGGGGTGGCCAGTCCTCTTCTGGCTGTGCCGGGTGGAGATTATAACAGAACATGGCCAAGATGTTCAAATGTTCATAAATGACCAGCATGGTCCAATAATAATAAGGCAGAACAGTTGAAACTGGAGCAGCAGCACGGCCAGGTGGACTGGGGACAGCAAGGAGTCATCATGTCAGGTAGTCCTGAGGCATGGTCCTAGGGCTCAGGTCCTCCGAGAGAGAGAAAGAAAGAGAGAAAGAGAGAATTAGAGAGAGCACACTCAAATTCACACAGGACACTGAATAGGACAGGAGAAGTACTCCAGATATAACAAACTGACCCCCCGACACATAAACTACTGCAGCATAAATACTGGAGGCTGAGACAGGAGGGGTCAGGAGACACTGTGGCCCCATCCGAGGACACCCCCGGACAGGGCCAAACAGGAAGGATCTAACCCCACCCACTTTGCCAAAGCACAGCCCCCACACCACTAGAGGGATATCTTCAACCACCAATTTACCATCCTGAGACAAGGCCGAGTATAGCCCACAAAGATCTCCGCCACCGCACAACCCAAGGGGGGAGTGGGGGTGCCAACCCAGACAGGATGACCAGATCAGTGACCCAACCCACTCAGGTGACGCACCCCTCCCAGAGACGGTATGAGAGAGCCCCAGTAAGTAAGCCTGTGACTCAGCCCCTGTAATAGGGTTAGAGGCAGAGAATCCCAGTGGAAAGAGGGGAACCGGCCAGGCAGAGACAGCAAGGGCGGTTCGTTGCTCCCGAGCCTTTCCGTTCACCTTCCCACTACTGGGCCAGACTACACTCAATCATATGACCCACTGAAGAGATGAGTCTTCAGTAAAGACTTAAAGGTTTAGATCGAGTTTGCGTCTCTGACATAGCTTGGCAGACTGTTCCATAAAAATGGAGCTCTATAGGAGAAAGCCCTGCCTCCAGCTGTTTGCTTAGAAATTTGAGGGGCAATTAAGAGGCCAGCGTCTTGTGACCGTAGGGTACGTGTAGGTATGTACGGCAGGACCAAATCAGAGAGATAGGTAGGAGCAAGCCCATGTAATGCTTTGTAGGTTAGCAGTAAAACCTTGAAATCAGCCCTTGCTTTGACAGGAAGCCAGTGTAGGGAGGCTAGCACTCGAGTAATATAATCACATATTTTGGTTCTAGTCAGGATTCTAGCAGCCGTATTTAGCACTAACTGAAGTTTATTTAGTGCTTTATCCGGGTAGCCGGAAAGTAGAGCATTGCAGTAGTCTAACCTAGAAGTGACAAAAGCATGGATTCATTTTTCTGCATCATTTTTGGACAGAAAATTTCAGATTTTTGCAATGTCACGTAGATGGAAAAAAGCTGTCCTTGAAATGGTCTTGATATGTTCTTCAAAAGAGAGATCAGGGTCCATAGTAACGCAGAGGTCCTTCACAGTTTTATTTGAGACGACTGTACAACCAGGCTACCAGACTGGCACACGGGCTAACACACTGGCATCCAGGCTAACAGACTGGCACCCAGGCTAGCTGGTCAGAGCTACCAGGCTACCAGACTGGCACAAAGGCTAACAGACTGGCACACAGGCTAGCTGGTCAGTGCTACCAGGCTACCAGACTGGCACCCAGGCTAACAGACTGGCACCCAGGCTAACAGACTGGCACACAGGCTAACAGGCTAGCTGGTCAGAGCAACCAGGCTACCAGACTAGCACACAGGCTAACACATTGGCAGCCAGGCAGCTGGTCAGTGCTACCAGGCTAACACATTGGCAGCCAGGCAGCTGGTCAGTGCTACCAGGCTAACAGACTGGCACCCAGGCTAGCTGGTCAGACCTACCAGGCTACCAATAACCTACCTGACCGTTACTAATAACTTCATGAGAAACTGACACTATGCCAGTCTAAACAGCTATGAAATGCTCATGCCAACTATCAATAAATGTTGCAATCTCCTTATGACCAGGATGTTGACCAGCATGTTGACTGGTATGTTGACCAGCATGTTGACTAGTATGTTGACCAGCACGTAGACCAGCACGTTGACTAGTATGTTGACCGGCATGTTGACTAGTATGTTGACCAGCACGTTGACCAGCATGTTGACCAGCATGTTGATCAGCACGTTGACCAGCAAGTAGACCAGCACGTTGACCAGCATGTTGACTAGTATGTTGACCAGCACGTTGACCAGCATGTTGACTAGTTTGTTGACCAGCATGTTGACTATTATTTTGACCAGCACGTTGACCAGCATGTTAACCAGCATGTTGACCAGCACGTTGACCAGCAGGTAGACCAGCAAGTTGACCAGCATGTTGACCCGCACCTTGACCAGCATGTTGACCAGCATGTTGACCAGCATGTTGACCAGCACGTTGACCTGCACGTTGACCAACAAGTTGCCCAACATATTGACTAATATGTTGACCAGCATGTTGGCCAGCATGTTGACCAGCATGTTGACCAGCATGTTGACCAGCAAGTTGCCCAGCATGTTCACTAGTATGTTGACCAGCAAGTTAACCAGCGTGTTGACCAGCACGTTGACCAGCATGTTGACCAGCACGTTGACCACTATGTTGACCAGCAAGTTGACCAGCGTGTTGACCAGCACATTGACCAGTACGTTGACCAGCACGTTGACCAGTACGTTGACCAGCACGTTGACCAGCACGTTGACCAGCACGTTGACCAGCACATTGACCAGCACGTTGACCAGTACGTTTGACCAGCGTGTTGAAGAGTCGGTATCATAATTTTTAACTCGGCGGTTCACTCCACTCGCTATGTGTGCTGTGTACCCTATATTTTATTTTCAACCCTGCAACTCTTCAGTTGAAACTAGTTTACTATCTTCACATGAGATGTCCTTCCTGCAGATGGAACAGGAGACCCTGTGCTGTGTAAATATTGATCTGATGTGAAAATGTAGAGGATATGAGCGGAGACACGGGTTTCTGGCGAGATAAGAACTGTTTAAACTTTCATGAATTCACCGGTTGTCTGGTTATTGGTGCTGGCTCAACACTCTAATTGGCATGCTGCCGTTCTGCCGTTCTTGTAGTGTAGAGTTCCTATGAATTATGGATGAAAAACAACTTGGCAGCACATGCAACGTACCCCATCATATACACATTGTGGTGTGCTGTGCTGTGTGTGCTGTGTGTGTGTGTGTGTGTGTGTGTGTGTGTGTGTGTGTGTGTGTGTGTGTGTGTGTGTGTGTGTGTGTGTGTGTGTGTGTGTGTGTGTGTGTGTGTGTGTGTGTGTGTGTGTGTGTGTGTGTGTGTGTGTTATTCTGGAAGGAGGAGGACAATGCTTCAGACAGATCCTCTCTCATTAGATTCTACCAGCAGCAGTCTTGGTTGGTAGGAGATGTGATCATGCAAATACAAAACCTCTTGTTTCATTTGAAGGAGAGTCATCTTTTTTTTATTTTTTTTTATTTTTTTATTAAGATAAACTTTGCCCTCTGGAATGATTGCCCTCAAAAAACTCAAACTCAAACACCATCTAATTTTAGTAGAATGCCAATGCCGCTTCCCTATATTTACCTACCGTGCAGAAAGGTCTCGTGTCGTCACATAAAGCTAGCAAGTCTGAATATATCTTGTAGTTTGAGCTAAATGGAACTAAACTTAACACTGTATCAGGGCTCCAGAATTACTAGCTTGGAGTACAGTGAGATAGAAACAACGGTGAGACAATTGATACACTGCGACTGAAATACAGCCAGCTACAATATTTTATTCCCAACCCTTTTTTAAATCCAGCCAAAATCCCATGCTTATTTGAGATTCTGTGTGAAGAAGTATTAGCAGAGCTGAGAAAATTATGGAAATCACACTAAACTACCCGTTTGCTAAAATGTGTGAAATGGCTCTGATGGGAAAACTGTTATGAGCTGAGCATTAGAACTGGTGTGTGTCTGAGTGTTGGTGTGTGTGTCTGTCTGTCTGTCTGTCTGTCTGTCTGTGTGTGTATGTGTGTGTCTCTGTGTGTGTGTGTCTGTGTGTGTGTGTGTCTGTGTCTGTGTGTGTCTCTGTGTGTGTGTGTCTGTGTGTGTGTGTGTCTGTGTCTGTGTCTGTGTATCTGTCTGTGTGTGTGTGTGTGTGTGTGTGTGTGTGTGTGTGTGTCTGTCTGTCTGTCTGTTTGTCTGTCTGTCTGTCTGTCTGTCTGTCTGTCTGTCTGTCTGTCTGTCTGTCTGTCTGTCTGTCTGTCTGTCTGTCTGTCTGTCTGTCTGTCTGTCTGTCTGTCTGTCTGTCTGTCTGTCTGTCTGTCTGTCTGTCTGTCTGTCTGTCTGTCTGTGTGTGTGTGTGTGTGTGTGTCTGTCTGTGTCTCTGTGTGTGTGTGTGTGTGTGTGTGTGTGTGTCTGTGTGTGTGTGTGTCTGTGTATCTGTCTGTCTGAGTGTATGTGTGTGTCTGTCTGTCTGTCTGTCTGTCTGTGTGTGTTTCAGTCTGTCTGTCTGTCTGTCTGTCTGTCTGTCTGTCTGTCTGTCTGTCTGTCTGTCTGTCTGTCTGTGTCTCTGTGTGTGTGTGTGTGTGTCTGTCTGTGTCTCTGTGTGTGTGTGTGTGTGTGTGTGTGTGTGTGTGTGTGTGTGTGTGTGTGTGTGTGTGTGTGTGTGTGTGTGTGTCTCTGCTCACTAACATGACACAAGGCAATACATAACCTATGCATGATTGAGCTTAACCCTCCTGTTGTGTTCATTTCATGTTAATTAATTCTGTGTTCCAGGTCGAAAATGGCCGCCCCCATTATAGCTGATTATAAATCCATAATAATACATATATTATCACCTAATGTTGTGATAGATCTTTTTATCAACTTCATTTCGTGTGAACATTACAAGTTTTGAACTTCTATTTGCTCTTTATGGCCTGTAGGCTTCTTGACCTGAGCTCATACAACTCGTTTTTTAGAGTAAAAAAAAATGCATAATATATGGATTATTTTAACTATAACAAATGAAACATATTGTTCTATTCATCACAGACTTCTTTGTGTCAAAGTTTAACAAGGACTCTGACATACCTCACTAGTGTAATTGATCAAAGATATGATGTCTGCCCATGGACTTTGCCCATGTGTCTGATGAACGGACATGTGCCTGAACTCAATTTTATACACTAATTGTAGTCTCACCCGTTCATTTCTAATGACCGTTCATTTTTGACAGGGAACACCACAGGTGTACAAAAAGTTAAATAAAACACCCAAAACGTAATGAAAATCATCAACACGTATTTTTTGTGTGTTCAGATGCCCTGTGTGGACAAAGTCATGGAACCTTATAGGACAATCAGATGAAATCAACTACATTTCTCAGAGAGGAAAAATCGGTCCAAACACAGCAGGAGGGTTAATGATGGCAAAATATTATTGTTTGCAACTTGTACGAATTTGAATAAACAACTTCAAATATTACTGCATTGTCTCTGTGCATTTGTGGGCTAAAGAGATCATTATTTCTGATTACCTTGTGCTTGTCCATGCATTTATTATTCACAGTACAATATCATGCACACATGCATCTGGTACCTAAACAGAAAAGAACTCTGTGAGAATTAATGCGAGAAAGAGGCCGTGTTTGAAAAGGACAGATTCATCCTAGAGTTTATTTTTTTGTGTTGTAGAATCTTCTCTCGTTCTGCTTCACTTTGGCAGCCAGGTCACACCAGATCCACTTCAGTATTCAACGTTTGGCCAGGTCGCCCCACTAAGGTCAACGTGAGCACCTATTACAATCTAGTAGGGAGATGTCTTCAATAATGTCCACTAGGGTCAACGTGAGCACATATTACCATCTAGTAGGGAGATGTCTTCAATACCGTCCACTAGGGGCAACGTGACCTATTACCATCTAGTAGGGAGATGTCTTCAATACCGTCCACTAGGGACAACGTGACCTATTACCATCTAGTAGGGAGATGTCTTCAATACTGTCCACTAGTAGGGAGATGTCTTCAATACTGTCCACTAGGGACAACGTGACCTATTACCATCTAGTAGGGAGATGTCTTCAATACCGTCCACTAGGGACAACGTGACCTATTACCATCTAGTAGGGAGATGTCTTCAATACTGTCCACTAGGGGCAACGTGACCTATTACCATCTAGTAGGGAGATGTCTTCAATACTGTCCACTAGTAGGGAGATGTCTTCAATACCGTCCACTAGGGACAACGTGACCTATTACCATCTAGTAGGGAGATGTCTTCAATACCGTCCACTAGGGACAACGTGACCTATTACCATCTAGTAGGGAGATGTCTTCAATACCGTCCACTAGGGGCAACGTGACCTATTACCATCTAGTAGGGAGATGTCTTCAATACTGTCCACTAGGGACAATGTGACCTACTACCATCTAGTAGGGAGATGTCTTCAATACTGTCCACTAGGGGCAAAGTGACCTATTACCATCTAGTAGGGAGATGTCTTCAATACCGTCCACTAGGGACAACGTGACCTATTACCATCTAGTAGGGAGATGTCTTCAATACTGTCCACTAGGGACAACGTGACCTATTACCATCTAGTAGGGAGATGTCTTCAATACTGTCCACTAGGGGCAACGTGACCTATTACCATCTAGTAGGGAGATGTCTTCAATACTGTCCACTAGTAGGGAGATGTCTTCAATACTGTCCACTAGGGGCAACGTGACCTATTACCATCTAGTAGGGAGATGTCTTCAATACCGTCCACTAGGGGCAACGTGACCTATTACCATCTAGTAGGAAGATGTCTTCAATACTGTCCACTAGGGACAACGTGACCTATTACCATCTAGTAGGGAGATGTCTTCAATACCGTCCACTAGGGACAACGTGACCTATTACCATCTAGTAGGGAGATGTCTTCAATACTGTCCACTAGGGGCAACGTGACCTATTACCATCTAGTAGGGAGATGTCTTCAGTACCGTCCACTAGGGGCAACGTGACCTATTACCATCTAGTAGGGAGATGTCTTCAATACTGTCCACTAGGGGCAACGTGACCTATTACCATCTAGTAGGGAGATGTCTTCAATACTGTCCACTAGGGGCAACGTGACCTATTACCATCTAGTAGGGAGATGTCTTCAGTACCGTCCACTAGGGGCAACGTGACTTATTACCATCTAGTAGGGAGATGTCTTCAATACTGTCCACTAGGGGCAACGTGACCTATTACCCTCTAGTAGGGAGATGTCTTCAATACCGTCCACTAGGGACAACGTGACCTATTACCATCTAGTAGGGAGATGTCTTCAATACTGTCCACTAGTAGGGAGATGTCTTCAATACCGTCCACTAGGGGCAACGTGAGCACCTTTTACAATAGGATGGCGGCTTGTTAGGGTATTATGGGATGGGGAGAGAGGAAGCTCTCAAAC
Source organism: Oncorhynchus mykiss (assembly GCF_013265735.2). Classification (NCBI taxonomy): domain Eukaryota; kingdom Metazoa; phylum Chordata; class Actinopteri; order Salmoniformes; family Salmonidae; genus Oncorhynchus; species Oncorhynchus mykiss. The sequence goes on from NC_048584.1 coordinate 41,181,619, forward strand.
CGTACTCTCTGGCTCAGAGGATTGCGGGTTCAATCCAAGTGCCGGGCACTTGTTTTATTGTTGTCTCTTTTAATCCTATCCCTTACCTTAACCCTTACCTTAACCCTTACCTTAACCCTTACCTTAACCCTTACCTTAACCAGTCAGAATTAATTTTAACCCTTCAATAAACTTTAAAGGCCTAGTGTAGTCGAAAATATGATTTGTTTAGGAATAAATAATAATAATAATAATAATAATACTGTGGAATTGTGAAAGTGATAATACTATTTTAGTGTAAGAGCTGTTTGAAAACACCGACTGAAATATCAGCATGTTTTGGCGGGATGGAGTTGTGGCCTGCTTGGTGACATCACCATGCGGAAAATAACAATAAGAGAGAGAGAGAGAGAGAGAGAGAGAGAGAGAGAGAGAGAGAGAGAGAATGCCTAACCTCTCTGCCAATAACAGATAGTTTTCACATTTCCCCTCCTCCCCACTACTAAGACCACTACCAGACATTGCCAGCAAGACTATTGCTTGAGAAAAATTGAAAACAATCACAGTAAGATATTTAATTGTTACCCAGATATTATTTGACATTGAGATAAGTAAATAAAAAACAGCTGCATTGGGCCTTTTTCAACATTTACCTTAATAAGAAGTAGATTTCATGCCTAAACTTAGACAAACATTAAATAACTGAAGTGAAACCATTAGATTGCGTACCGATAAGTATATCTTCATTACCGTCATAAAGAGACACAGAAACATGTGGTTAGAATCGAACCCTCCTCACTCTTCGTCACGAGGAAACACAGATAACTCTCCATCTCAAACAGCCTGGCTAACAAAACCATGAGAGTCATGATGGGAAAGGTATAAACCCCTGCTGACAAATGACCAACAGTCTTTTCTGGGGGTACTTGGCAGGAAGGTTGTGTTGATTTCTGCTGTGAAACATGATACATCAACATACCCTGTTGTATCTATATTCTAATGGTGAAAAGAGATAAACAGAGAGGGGTCGTCGGTGAGGGAGAGTCGGGGCTAGTAGAAATGACAAATAAATAACTCCTAAAATTGTTGACCAGAGTCTACTGGACCTCAGTAATAGTGACTGGTCGTGTTGCCTAGAGTCTACGGGACCTCAGTAATAGTGACTGGTCGTGTTAACCAGAGTCTACTGGACCTCAGTAATAGTGACTGGTCGTGTTAACCAGAGTCTACTGGACCTCAGTAATAGTGACTGGTCGTGTTGCCTAGAGTCTACTGGACCTCAGTAATACTGACTGGTCGTGTTGCCCAGAGTCTAAAGGACCTCAGTAATAATGACTTGTCGTGTTGCCCAGAGTCTACGGGACCTCAGCAATAGTGACTTGTCGTGTTGCCCAGAGTCAACTTGACCTCAGTAATACTAACTGGTTGTGTTGCCCAGAGTCTACTGGACCTCAGCAATAGTGACTTGTCGTGTTGCCCAGAGTCTACTGGACCTCAGTAATAGTGACTGGTCGTGTTGCCCAGAGTCTACGGGACCTCAGTAATAGTGACTGGTCGTGTTGCCCAGAGTCTACTGGACCTCAGTAATAGTGACTGGTCGTGTTGCCCAGAGTCTAAAGGACCTCAGTAATAGTGACTGGTCGTGTTGCCCAGAGTCTAAAGGACCTCAGAAAATTGTGACTGGTCGTGTAGCCCAGAGTCTAAACGTCCTCAGTAATAGTGACTGGTCGTGTTGCCCAGAGTGTACTGGACCTCAGTAATAGTGACTGGTTGTGTTGCCCAGAGTCTACTGGACCTCAGTAATAGTGACTGGTCGTGTTGCCCAGAGTCTAGGGGCCTCAGTAATAGTGACTGGTCGTGTTGCCCAGAGTCTACGGGACCTCAGCAATAGTGACTTGTTGTGTTGCCCAGAGTCTACTGGACCTCAGTAATACTGACTGGTCGTGTTGCCCAGAGTCTACGGGACCTCAGTAATAGTGACTGGTCGTGTTGCCCAGAGTCTACTGGACCTCAGTAATAGTCACTGGTCGTGTTGACCAGAGTCTACTGGACCTCAGTAATAGTGACTGGTCGTGTTGCCCAGAGTCTAAAGGACCTCAGTAATAGTGACTTGTCGTGTTGCCCAGAGTCTACGGGACCTCAGCAATAGTGACTTGTCGTGTTGCCCAGAGTCAACTTGACCTCAGTAATACTAACTGGTCGTGTTGCCCAGAGTCTACTGGACCTCATTAATAGTGACTGGTCGTGTTGCCCAGAGTCTACTGGACCTCAGTAATAGTGACTTGTCGTGTTGCCCAGAGTCTACTGGACCTCAGTAATACTGACTGGTCGTGTTGCCCAGAGTCTAAAGGACCTCAGTAATAGTGACTTGTCGTGTTGCCCAGAGTCTACGGGACCTCAGCAATAGTGACTTGTCGTGTTGCCCAGAGTCAACTTGACCTCACTAATACTAACTGGTCGTGTTGCCCAGAGTCTACTGGACCTCAGTAATAGTGACTGGTCGTGTTGCCCAGAGTCTACGGGACCTCAGCAATAGTGACTTGTCGTGTTGCCCAGAGTCTACTGGACCTCAGTAATAGTGACTTGTCGTGTTGCCCAGAGTCTACTGGACCTCAGTAATACTGACTGGTCGTGTTGCCCAGAGTCTACTGGACCTCAGTAATAGTGACTGGTCGTGTTGCCCAGAGTCTACTGGACCTCAGTAATAGTGACTGGTCGTGTTGCCCAGAGTCTACTGGACGTCATTAATACTGACTGGTCGTGTTGCCCAGAGTCTAAAGGACGTCAGTAATAGTGACTTTTCGTGTTTCCCAGAGTCTACGGGACCTCAGTAATAGTGACTGGTCGTGTTTCCCAGAGTCTAAGGGACCTCAGTAATAGTGACTGGTCGTGTTGCCTAGAGTCTAAAGGATGTCAGTTTTTCCTTGTATTATCTCTTACCAGATCTAATGTGTTATATTCTTCTACATTCCTTTAACATTTCCACAAACTTCAAAGTGTTTCCTTTCAAATGGTATCAAGAATATGCATATCCTTGCTTCAGGTCCTGAGCTACAGGCAGTTAGATCTGGGTCCTGAGCTACAGGCAGTTATATCTGGGTCCTGAGCTCCAGGCAGTTAGATTTAGGTATGTCATTTCAGGTGAACATTGAAAAAAAAAAATTGGGGCTGATCCCTAAGAAGTTTTAAGACACTTTAAGACGAAGAAGAAGAAGAAGAAGTAATGAATTGTGTTACCGCTCACGTTCTTCTTCTCTGCCTGCAATCCTATTCCTCAGAACACTCAGACCGAAATCTACAGAACACTCAGACCGAAATCTACAGAACACTCAGACCGAAATCTACAGAACACTCAGACCGAAATCTACAGAACACTCAGACCGAAATCTACAGAACACTCAGACCGAAATCTACAGAACACTCAGACCGAAATCTACAGAACACTCAGACCGAAATCTACAGAACACTCAGACCGAAATCTACAGAACACTCTTTCATCTGCAAAGAGCTAAATGATCATTCCGTGTTCTGTCAGTATGCAAACGAGTCATGTTTCCCTCATCACAATGTCTGTTGTGTAAAGGGGCAGGTCTTCTATGAGACGCCTTTCATTCGTTCCATTCATCTATAATTTTCAGATTTTCATTTGCGTGCAGTTCTCCCTTCCATACAAATACTGAAAAATAAATCAACAATATGGGAACAAGCTGCTGTTAGACAGAGACAGAGCCAGACCGAGAGAGATGCAATGCAATGTAATGTCCATAATATTTCCCATCTAGTTTTCATAACATGTCATGTGGCATCTCAATCAACTGGTCTACTACAATTGCTTTATTAATGTATTGTTGTTCTCATTAATATTATTGTAGTTTCTGTTAATGATAATCACATTTCAACTACTACTTTGATTTAACTAGGCAAGTCAGTTAAGAACAAATTCTTATTTACAATGACGGCCTACCCCTGGCCAAACCCAGATGACGCTGGGCCAATTGTGCGCCGCCCTATGGGACTCCCAATCACAGCAGTATGTGATACAGCCTGGATTCGAACCAGGGACTGTTGAGAAGCCTCTTGCACTGAGATGCAGTGCATTAGACCCCTGCTCCACTCGTGAGCGCATTATTGTTGCTGTTGGACCCACCATTTTTGTTATATTTATACTTTGACAACGTAAGTAATTTAACTTGCCAAGTCAATATAATCTATTGTTTTGTGAGAGAGAATGAGAGAGAGAGAGACAGACAGAGTGAGAGAGAGAGACAGACAGACAGACATAGAGAGAGAGAGGGAGACAGAGAGAAACAGAAAGAGATAGAGAGAGACAGACAGACAGAGAGAGAGAGAGAAACAGAAAGAGAGAGAGAGAATGAGAGAGAGAGACAGACAGACAGAGAGAGAGAGAGACAGAGAGAGACAGAGAGAGAGACAGAGAGAAACAGAAAGAGAGAGAGAGAGAGAGAGAGAGAGAGACAGACAGACAGACTCAGAGTGGATAGTTTTGCTATCCTCTCTCAGGTCTTTTCATCTGAATATAATGTGTGTCTACAGGAGGTCTTGGTGACATTTAGTCCCATCTGCGAGCGCAAATGATTGGTAAGGGTGAGCAGATCAGATTGAGGTACAGTGTATGGAGAGGTGAGTATTTAGTGTTGTTCTTGTGTTGTTGTGTGTGTGTGTTGTTGTGCGTGTGTGTGTGTGTGTGTGTGTGTGTGTGTGTGTGTGTGTGTGTGTGTGTGTGTGTGTGTGTGTGTGTGTGTGTGTGTGTGTGTGTGTGTGTGTGTGTGTGATGTAGCTGTGTCAAACATAGCTCTTTGGATTGGCTGATGGAGTGTCTCTACCATAACACTGTGATTGGTTGGTTGGAGTCTCTACCATAACACTGTGAGTGGCTGGTTGGAGTGTCTCTACCATAACACTGTGATTGGCTGGTTGGAGAGTCTCTATCATAACACTGTGAGTGGCTGGTTGGAGTGTCTCTATCATAACACTGTGATTGGCTGGTTGGAGAGTCTCTATCATAACACTGTGATTGGCTGGTTGGAGTGTCTCTATCATAACACTGTGATTGGCTGGTTGGAGTGTCTCTATCATAGCATTGTGATTGGCTGGTTGGAGTGTCTCTACCATAACAATGTGATTGGCTGGTTGGAGTGTCTCTATCATAACACTGTGATTGGCTGGTTGGAGTGTCTCTATCATAGCATTGTGATTGGCTGGTTGGAGTGTCTCTACCATAACAATGTGATTGGCTGGTTGGAGTGTCTCTATCATAACACTGTGATTGGCTGGTTGGAGTGATTCTATAACAACACTGTGATTGGCTGGTTGGAGTGTCTCTATCATAGCATTGTGATTGGCTGGTTGGAGTGTCTCTACCATAACACTGTGATTGGCTGGTTGGAGAGTCTCTATCAAAACACTGTGATTGGCTGGTTGGAGAGTCTCTATCAAAACACTGTGATTGGCTGGTGGAGTGTGTGTCTGGCTAGCAAGCATAACTCTTCAGCTCCATCAACCTGAATAATACATACATACAATCACCCTAGGAGGTGGCAGCTGAGGACGCTTACATAACTTAGACCTGCCTACATTCCTCTGAATATGCATGACCGTTGCCGACGCTAGCTATCATGGCAACAGACAGTGTGTGTTTTGCCTACAGTAAGAGTGTGTCTTGTTTGTTTCCTTGCTAAGACACGCTAATCAAAACGTGTGAGAAGGAGAAAGTTGTTACAGTGTGGAGCGTGGTTCAGCTACCGTGGTAATGAAAAAGGACAAGGGTTCTTGTGAAAGGGGATTATTCTGGTTCTGATACATAACGCATAAAAAACCTCCTAAGGAGAAGGGCCATGTCTACATCGTCAATAAGACAAGCCCCTATGGCAGAGTCTCTTTTCCTTCTCTGAACGGCATTGGACGGCATTGAATATCCTGTAAGTCTAAGGGTCAGAGAGACTGCGAGAGATGGATTACATGCACGCAGTCAGTCACAGAGACAGACATGTACACACACAGAGACAGTCATGTACACACACAGAGACAGTCATGTACACACACAGAGACAGACATGTACACACGCAGAGATAGACGTGTACACACACAGAGACAGACGTGTACACACACAGAGACAGACATGTACACACACAGACACAAGGGTTCATTGAACAACTACCAACACTTTCTACATTTGTATTTGTGCCAAAACAACTAACGTTGAGGATCCACATTGACGCATGAAAAACACCTTTCAAAAATCTCTTTCCATATTGCTTTGAGCTTCCTTCGAGAAAGAGCTTAGAGTATAGGAAAAGTATAGCATAGGAAAGTATAGGGAAAGAATAGTATAGGAAAGCATGGTATAGGAAAGTATAGGGAAAGAATAGTATAGGAAAGTATAGTATAGGAATGTATAGTATAGGAAAGTATAGGGAAAGAATAGTATAGGAAAGTATAGTATAGGAAAGTATAGTATAGGAAAGTATAGGGAAAGAATAGTATAGGAAAGAATTGTATAGGAAAGTATAGTATAGGGAAGTATAGTATAGGAAAGTATAGGAAAGTATACTATAGGAAAGTATAGGGAAAGTATAGTATAGGAAAGTATAGGGAAGTATGGTATAGGAAAGTATAGGAAAGTATAGTATAGGAAAGTATAGGGAAAGTATAGTATAGGAAAGCATAGTATAGGAAAGTATAGGGAAAGTATAGAATAGGAAAGTATAGGGAAGTATTGTATAGGAAAGTATAGGGAAAGTATAGTATAGGAAATTATAGGGAAAGTATAGTATAGGAAAGCATAGGGAAGTATAGGGAAGTATAGTATAGGAAAGTATAGGGAAGTATAGTATAGGAAAGTATAGGGAAGTATAGTGAAGTATAGTATAGAAAAGTATAGGGAAGTATAGTATAGGAAAGTATAGGAAAGTGTAGTATAGGAAAGTATAGGGAAGTATAGTATAGGAAAGTCTAGTATAGGAAAGTATAGTATAGGAAAGTATAGGGAAGTATAGTATAGGAAAGTATAGTATAGGAAACTATAGTATAGGAAAGTATAGGGAAGTATAGTATAGGAAAGTATAGTATAGGAAAGTATAGGGAAAGTATAGAATAGGAAAGTATAGGGAAAGTATAGAATAGGAAAGTATAGGGAAGTATTGTATAGGAAAGTATAGGGAAAGTATAGTATAGGAAATTATAGGGAAAGTATAGTATAGGAAAGCATAGGGAAGTATAGTATAGGAAAGTCTAGGGAAGTATAGTATAGGAAAGTATAGGAAAGTGTAGTATAGGAAAGTATAGGGAAGTATAGTATAGGAAAGTCTAGTATAGGAAAGTATAGTATAGGAAAGTATAGTATAGGAAAGTATAGTATAGGAAAGTATAGGGAAGTATAGTATAGGAAAGTATAGTATAGGAAAGTATAGGGGAAAATAGTATAGGAAAGTATAGGAAAGCATAGTATAGGAAAGTACAGGGAAGTATAGGGAAGTATAGTATAGGAAAGTATAGGGAAGTATAGTATAGGAAAGTATAGGAAAGTATAGTATAGGAAAGTATAGGGAAGTATAGTATAGGGAAGTATAGTATAGGAAAGTATAGGGAAGTATAGTATAGGAAAGTATAGCATAGGAAAGTATAGGGAAGTATAGTATAGGAAAGTACAGGGAAGTATAGGGAAGTATAGTATATGGAAGTATAGTATAGGAAAGTATAGGAAAGTATAGTATAGGAAAGTATAGGGAAGTATAGTATAGGAAAGTATAGTATAGGAAAGTATAGGGAAGTATAGTATAGGAAAGTATAGTATAGGAAAGTATAGTGAAGTATAGTATAGGAAAGTTTAGGAAAGTATAGTATAGGAAAGTATAGGGAAGTATAGTATAGGAAAGTATAGAGAAAGTATAGTATAGGGAAAGTATAGGAAAGTATAGTATAGGAAAGTGTAGGGAAAGTATAGTATAGGAAAGTAAAGGAAAGTATAGTATATGAAAGTATAGTATAGGAAAAGTATAGGAAAGTATATTAAAGGAAAGTATAGGGAAAGTATAGTATAGGAAAGTATAGTATAGGAAAGTAAAGGGAAGTATAGGGAAAGTATAGTATAGGAAAGTATAGTATAGGAAAGTATAGGGAAGTATAGTATAGGAAAGTATAGTATAGGAAAGTATAGGGAAGTATAGTATAGGAAAGTATAGCATAGGAAAGTATAGGGAAGTATAGTATAGGAAAGTACAGGGAAGTATAGGGAAGTATAGTATAGGAAAGTATAGGGAAGTATAGTATATGAAAGTATAGTATAGGAAAGTATAGGGAAGTATAGTATAGGAAAGTATAGTATAGGAAAGTATAGTGAAGTATAGTATAGGAAAGTTTAGGAAAGTATAGTATAGGAAAGTATAGGGAAGTATAGTATATGAAAGTATAGTATAGGAAAGTATAGGGAAAGCATAGTATAGGAAAGTATAGTATAGGAAAGTATAGAGAAAGTATAGTATAGGAAAAGTATAGGAAAGTATAGTATAGGAAAGTGTAGGGAAAGTATAGTATATGAAAGTATAGTATAGGAAAAGTATAGGAAAGTATATTAAAGGAAAGTATAGGGAAAGCATAGTATAGGAAAGTATAGTATAGGAAAGTAAAGGGAAGTATAGGGAAAGTATAGTATAGGAAAGTATAGTATAGGAAAGCATAGGAAAGTATAGAATAGGAAAGTATAGTATAGGAAAGTATAGGGAAGTATAGTATAGGAAAGTATAGGGAAAGTATAGTATAGGAAAGTATAGTATAGGAAAGTATAGGAAAGTATAGTATAGGAAAGTATTGGGAAAGTATAGTATAGGAAAGCATAGGGAAGTATAGTATAGGAAAGTATAGTATAGGAAAGTATAGGGAAAGAATAGTATAGGAAAGTATAGTATAGGAAAGTATAGGGAAAGAATAGTATAGGAAAGTATAATATAGGAAAGTATAGGAAAGCATAGTATAGGAAAGTATAGGGAGAGTATAGTATAAGAAAGTATAGGGAGAGTATAGTATAGGAAAGTATAGGATAGCATAGTATAGGAAAGTATAGGGAAAGTATAGTATAGGAAAGTATAGGGAAAGAATAGTATAGGAAAGTATAGTATAGGAAAGTATAGGAAAGTATAGTATAGGAAAGTATAGGAAAGTATAGTGTAGGAAAGCTTAGGAAAGTATAGTATAGGAAAGTATAGGAAAGTATAGTATAGGAAAATATAGGGAAAGTATAGTATAGGAAAGTATAGGAAAGTATAGTATAGGAAAGTATAGGGAAATTATAGTATAGGAAAGTATAGTATAGGAAAGCATAGGAAAGTATAGTATAGGAAAGTATAGTATAGGAAAGCATAGGAAAGTATAGTATAGGAAAGTATAGGAAAGTATAGTATAGGAAAGTATAGGGAAAGTATAGTATAGGAAAGTATAGTATAGGAAAGTATAGGAAAGTATAGTATAGGAAAGTATAGGAAAGTATAGTATAGGAAAGTATAGGGAAAGTATAGTATAGGAAAGTATAGTATAGGAAAGTATAGGGAAAGTATAGTATAGGAAAGTATAGGGAAAGTATTGTATAGGAAAGTATAGGGAAAGTATAGTATAGGAAAGTATAGTATAGGAAAGTATAGGGAAAGTATAGTATAGGAAAGTATAGGGAAAGTATTGTATAGGAAAGTATAGGGAAGTATAGTATAGGAAAGTATAGGGAAAGTATAGTATAGGACAGTATAGTATAGGAAAGTATAGGAAAGTATAGTATAGGAAAGTATAGGAAAGTATAGTGTAGGAAAGTATAGGGAAAGTATAGTATAGAAAAGTATAGGGAAAGTATAGTATAGGAAAGTATAGGAAAGTATAGTATAGGAAAGTATAGGGAAAATATAGTATAGGAAAGTATAGTATAGGAAAGCATAGGAAAGTATAGTATAGGAAAGTATAGGAAAAGTATAGTATAGGAAAGTATAGGAAAAGTATAGTTTAGGAAAGTATGGGAAAAGTATAGTATAGGAAAGTATAGTATAGGAAAGCATAGGAAAGTATAGTATAGGAAAGTATAGGAAAAGTATAGTATAGGAAAGTATAGGAAAAGTATAGTTTAGGAAAGTATAGGAAAAGTATAGTATAGGAAAGTATAGGAAAAGTACAGTATAGGAAACGTATAGTATAGGAAAGTATAGGAAAAGTACAGTATAGGAAAAGTATAGTATAGGAAAGTATAGGAAAAGTATAGTATAGGAAAAGTATAGTATAGGAAAGTATAGTACAGGAAAAGTATAGTATAGGAAAGTATAGTACAGGAAAAGTATAGTATAGGAAAGTATAGTATAGGAAAGCATAGGAAAGTATAGTATAGGAAAGTATAGGAAAAGTATAGGAAAATTATAGTATAGGAAAAGTATAGTATAGGAAAGTATAGGAAAAGTATAGTATAGGAAAATTATAGGAAAAGTATAGTATAGGAAAAGTATAGTTTAGGAAAGTACAGGAAAAGTATAGTATAGGAAAGTATAGGAAAAGTATAGAAAAAGTATAGTATAGGAAAGTATAGGAAAGGTATAGTATAGGAAAAGTATAGGAAAAGTGTAGTATAGGAAAGTATAGGAAAAGTATAGTATAGGAAAGTATAGGAAAAGTATAGTATAGGAAAAGTATAGTATAGGAAAGTGTAGGAAAAGTATAGTATAGGAAAAGTATAGTATAGGAAAGTGTAGGAAAAGTATAGTATAGGAAACGTATAGTATAGGAAAGTATAGTATAGGAAAAGTATACTATAGGAAAGTATAGGAAAAGTATAGTATAGGAAAGTATAGTTTAGGGAAGCATAGGAAAGTATAGTATAGGAAAGTATAGGAAAAGTATAGGAAAAGTATAGTATAGGAAAAGTATAGTATAGGAAAGTATAGGAAAAGTATAGTATAGGAAAGTATAGGAAAAGTATAGTATAGAAAAGTATAGGAAAAGCAGCAGGTGGTTTTCTCTCTCGGAATGAGCCTGCAAAGATTAGAGAAAGACTTCAAACGTCATCTTCGAACATCCTCTTCAAACGCCCTCTTCGAACATCCTCTTCAAACGTCCTCTTCGAACATCCTCTTCAAACGTCCTCTTCGAACGCCATCTTCAAACGTTCTCTTCGAACGTCATCTTCGAACATCCTCATCTGACGTCCTCATCGAATGTCCTCTTCGAACGTCCTCTTCGAACGTCATCTTCGAACGTCCTCTTCAAACGTCATCTTCGAATGTCCTCTCCGAAAGTCCTTCTCAAACACCCTCTTCAAACGCCCTCTTCGAACGCCCTCTTCGAACGCCCTCTTCGAACGCCCTCTTCGACCACCCTCTTCGAACGCCCTCTTCGAATGCCCTCTTCGAACGCCCTCTTCGAACGCCCTCTTCGAACGCCCTCATCGAATGTCCTCTTCGAACGTCCTCTTCGAACGTCATCTTCGAACGTCCTCTTCAAACGTCATCTTCGAATGTCCTCTCCGAAAGTCCTTCTCAAACACCCTCTTCAAACGCCCTCTTCGAACGCCCTCTTCGAACGCCCTCTTCGAACGCCCTCTTCGACCACCCTCTTCGAACGCCCTCTTCGAATGCCCTCTTCGAACGCCCTCTTCGAACGCCCTCTTCGAACGCCCTCTTCGAATGCCCTCTTCGAACGCCCTCTTCGAATGCCCTCTTCGAATGCCCTCTTCGAAGCCCTCTTCGAATGCCCTCTTCGAACGCCCTCTTCGAATGCACTCTTCGAATGCCCTCTTCGAGCGCCCTCTTCGAACGCCCTCATCCGACGTCCTCATCAAACATTCTCATCAAACGTCCTCATCACAGAGGCTGAATCCAACATGTCAGCCTATCCCTTTATAGTGTATTACTTTTGATCAGAGCTCTTGGCCTTATGGGCCAATCAGGACGTTCTCACAGTGTGATAATTATCTATAGGGTGCCAATCAGAACGTTCCCACAGTGTGATAATTATCTATAGGGTGCCAATCAGGACGTTCCCACAGTGTGATAAACATCTATAGGGTGCCAATCAGAACGTTCCCACAGTGTGATAAACATCTATAGGGTGCCAATCAGAACGTTCCCACAGTTACTAAGAAATTCCACAGCAATGGGAGAGAAACTAGCAAAGGGACCAGCACACTTCAAAACTGCTGTTTCAGACAGGAACTGGTAACTACACCACTGGGCTTCCATCATACTGTTAAACATATCACCTGCATGACCTCTGGGTGACCTCTGGGGTGTGATTGATGCGGTTCAAACCCAGGTCTCCTGCATGTCGGGAATAGTTCATTAGCTCACTAATACCAAAGCCTAGCAACTGTGCCAGTCTCATGTAATGTTACTCATCACCTGAGCATGATCACCGAACCACCTGTTACAGAAGCACAGTACAACAAGCATCAAACCATTAGACCAGACATCAGAATTAATACTTTCTTTGCCTTATCAAAACTCTTTAGGTCTCAAGAAATTTTATTCATCAACTGAGCATGATCACTGAACCACCTGCTACAGAAGCACAGTACAACAAAAGCATCAAACCATTAGACCAGACATCAGAATGAATACTTTCTTTGCCTTATCAAAACTCTTTAGGTCTCAAGAAATGTTACTCATCAACTGAGCATGATCACCGAACCACCTGCTACAGAAGCACAGTACAACAAAAGCATCAAATCATTGGACTAGACATTCCTTGCTTTTTGTACATTGACGTGCCAATGTAAACGTCCCATATTTAGCCAGTAGACCCTGCAATCTCCAGGACATGTAGATGAGGATCAAGTCTATCGCTCTCTTCTCAACACAGTTGAGAATAACAGTTGACATCAAGGGGGGTGGGGGGTTGTGTGAGTTCCTCGCCCCAGACGATGGAGATGGATTGGGAAGCTCTCACTTGGATCAATTAGAATTCACAAGAGCCAGCAGTAGACTGTAATCAACCTACTTTCACTGCTGCCCATAGCAATTATCTTGGCACTTAAGAATCAACAAAGCACGTAATGACTAACAGTCTATGAAGGAACGCAGACAGAGTTGAAGGTAAATGTGAGCCCTGTGTGTGAGAGAGAGGAAGTCTGCAATAACAAGCTTTATGGCTTAACAGAAAAACAAAAGAGCGCTTGAGGTTTGAATTGCATGAAGGCCTATTTGTTTTCAAGGACACAAGTAGAGAGTTCTACTTACCGGAGTTTGGTGTTTCTGTTATCAAATATATTCTCTGTTGATACTGAAACATGTGGGTCTGTCGTTAGGGTTTATTAGTTGTAGTTTAGTTTATACCTACTTCAGTGAAAATTGTAACTCACTCTGCATAGGAGAGTCAGGTATTTGATGTAAATGTGAAGAAAAACTGTTTTGAGTCCTGAACCACATAGTCGGGACCATGTCACCTAAAACCACAGGGGTTATCTATTTACCCTAAAACCACAGGGTTAACTATTTACCCTAAAACCACAGGGTTATCTATTTACCCTAAAACCACAGGGGTTATATATTTACCCTAAAACCACAGGGTTATCTATTTACCCTAAAACCACAGGGTTATCTATTTACCCTAAAACCACAGGGGTTATCTATTTACCCTAAAACCACAGGGGTTATCGATTTACCCTAAAACCACAGGGTTATCTATTTACCCTAAAACCACAGGGTTATCTATTTACCCTAAAACCACAGGGGTTATCTATTTACCCTAAAACCACAGGGGTTATCTATTTACCCTAAAACCACAGGGGTTATCTATTTACCCTAAAACCACAGGGGTTATCTATGTCACCCTAAAACCACAGGGTTATCTATTTACCCTAAAACCACAGGGGTTATCTATTTACCCTAAAACCACAGGGGTTATCTATTTACCCTAAAACCACAGGGGTTATCTATTTACCCTAAAACCACAGGGGTTATCTATGTCACCCTAAAATAACAGGGGTTATATATATGTCACCCTAAAACCACAGGGTTATCTATTTACCCTAAAACCACAGGAGCTATCTATTTATTCTAAAACCACAAGGGTTTATTTATGCCACCCTAAAATTACAGGGGTTATATATGTCACCCTAAAATTACAGGGGTTATCTATGTCACCCTAAAACCACAGGGGTTATTTATGTCACCCTAAAACCACAGGGGTTATTTATGTCGCCCTAAAACCACAGGGTTATCTATTTACCCTAAAACCACAGGGGTTATCTATTTACCCTAAAACCACAGGGGTTATCTATTTACCCTAAAATAACAGGGGTTATATATATGTCACCCTAAAACCACAGGGTTATCTATTTACCCTAAAACCACAGGAGCTATCTATTTATCCTAAAACCACAAGGGTTTATTTATGCCATCCTAAAATTACAGGGGTTATATATGTCACCCTAAAATTACAGGGGTTATCTATGTCACCCTAAAACCACAGGGGTTATTTATGTCACCCTAAAACCACAGGGGTTATTTATGTCGCCCTAAAACCACAGGGGTTATTTATGTCGCCCTAAAACCACAGGGGTTATTTATGTCACCCTTAAAATCACAAGGATTATCTACTGTTCTAAACATGACAGTGTGTATATGTTTTTCCTATATGATAAGCCAATCAGAAGGAAAGAGGGAAACGGGTACAGATGGCAGATACAGTGGGGCAAAAAAGTATTTAGTCAGCCACCAATTGTGCAAGTTCTCCCACTTAAAAAGATGAGAGAGGCCTGTAATTTTCATCATAGGTACACTTCAACTATGACAGACAAAATGAGAGAAAAAAATCCAGAAAATCACATTGTAAGATTTTTAATGAATTTATTTGCAAATAAGTATTTGGTCAATAACAAAAGTTTCTCAATACTTTGTTATATACCCTTGTTATATACCCTTTGTTGGCAATGACAGAAGTCAAACGTTTTCTGTAAGTCTTCACAAGGTTTTCACACACTTTTGCTGGTATTTTGGCCCATTTCTCCATGCAGATCTCCGCTAGAGCAACAATGTTTTTGGGCTGTTGCTGGGCAACACGGACTTTCAACTCCCTCCAAAGATTTTCTATGGGGTTGAGATCTGGAGACTGGCTAGGCCACTCCAGGACCTTGAAATGCTTCTTACGAAGCCACTCCTTCGTTGCCCACGCGGTGTGTTTGGGATCATTGTCATGCTGAAAGACCCAGCCACGTTTCATCTTCAATGCCCTTGCTGATGGAAGGATGTTTTCACTCAAATCTCACGATACATGGCCCCATTCATTATTTCCTTTACACGGATCAGTCGTCCCGGTCCCTTTGCAGAAAAACAGCCCCAAAGCATGATGTTTCCACCCCCATGCTTCACAGTAGGTATGGTGTTCTATGGATGCAACTCAACATTCTTTGTCCTCCAAACACGACGAGATGAGGTTTTACCAAAAAGTTATATTTTGGTTTCATCTGAACATATGACATTCTCCCAATCTTCTTCTGGATCATCCAAATGCTCTCTAGCAAACTTCAGACGGGCCTGGACATGTACTGGCTTAAGCAGGGGGACACGTCTGGCACTGCAGGATTTGAGTCCCTGGCGGCGTAGTGTGTTACTGAGGGTAGGCTTTGTTACTTTGGTCCCAGCTCTCTGCAGGTCATTCATTAGGTCCCCCCGTGTGGTTCTGGGATTTTTTCTCACCGTTCTTGTGATCATTTTGACCCCACGGGGTGGAGCCCCAGATCGAGGGAGATTATCAGTGGTCATGTATGTCTTCCAGTTTCTAATAATTGCTCCCACAGTTGATTTCTGTAACTGTTTCCTGTCTCCTGTGGATTCATACCAGACCATGTCACTGCTGATTTAATATCATTATGCTCTGAAGGACAGGAACAATAATTATTAG
Source organism: Oncorhynchus mykiss (assembly GCF_013265735.2). Classification (NCBI taxonomy): domain Eukaryota; kingdom Metazoa; phylum Chordata; class Actinopteri; order Salmoniformes; family Salmonidae; genus Oncorhynchus; species Oncorhynchus mykiss. Next base: position 41,197,480 of record NC_048584.1, read on the forward strand.
TGTCTCAGGCTGTTTAGGCAGGTGGCCCAATTCTTAGCTTTTAAAAAAAATAATGTTTTCACTTGTTTGTATTTCAACCAATCAGATCAGCTCTGAAAAAGATCTGATGTGAAAAAGTTCAGATGTGTGATTGGTCGAAAGACCAATTAGTATGAAAAATATAATAATTTGTCTGCCTGTGTAAATGCAGGCTTGGATAGAAAACAATCACTGTTTCAGCTCCAAATGGAACCCTTTTCCCTTTAATAGTCCACTATGGGCCCTTCAATAGTCCACTACGGGCCCTTTAATAGTCCACTATGGGCCCTTCAATAGTCCACTACGGGCCCTTTAATAGTCCTCTAAGGGCCCTTTAATAGTCCACTACGGGCCCTTTAATAGTCCACTACGGGCCCTTTAATAGTCCACTACGGGCCCTTTAATAGTCCACTAAGGGCCCTTTAATAGTCCACTAAGGGCCCTTCAATAGTCCACTACGGGCCCTTTAATAGTCCACTACGGGCCCTTTAATAGTCCACTACGGGCCCTTTAATAGTCCACTACGGGCCCTTTAATAGTCCACTACGGGCCCTTTAATAGTCCACTACGGGCCCTTTAATAGTCCACTACGGGCCCTTTTATAGTCCACTAAGGGCCCTTCAATAGTCCACTAAGGGCCCTTTAATAGTCCACTACGGGCCCTTTACTAGTCCACTACGGGCCCTTTAATAGTCCACTAAGGGCCCTTTAATATTCCACTACGGGCCCTTTAATAGTCCACTAAGGGCCCTTTAATAGTCCACTACGGGCCCTTTTATAGTGCACTACGGGCACTTTTATATCCACTACGGGCCCTTTAATAGTCCACTACGGGCCCTTTTATAGTGCACTACGGGCCCTGGTCAAAAAGTGACGCACTATATATGAAATAGTGTGCATTTTGAGACAAAGACAAGCTTACCCAAACATTAAACAACACAGTTAGTTACGAGACACTGACAGCAAAACGTTGTTGCCAATCAACATGATGTAACACTACTGACTTCCTGTCATACTCAATCCCCACCTACAGGGTTGTCTAGCTGAGGTCTATCCTTGTGGGGATCTACAATTGACCAAAGTCCCCATAAGGACATTAAAACAAGGACAATTACGCTCTCGTGGGGAAATTTCCCATGCCCCCCCTCCGTGAGGACAAAGGTTAGGTTAAGGGGTAAGCTTTAAGTTAGGGTTAGAATTAGGGTAAGGGTTAGGGGTTGGTGGTTAGGTTTAGGGTTAGGAGCTAAGTTAAGGGCTTGGGTAAGGGCTATTGGGTTAAGGAAAATATGATTTTGAATGGAAATGAATTAGAGGTCCCCACGAGTACAGAGGAACATAACGTATGTGTGTCTGTGTGTGTGTGTGTGTGTGTTAACTGCCAGGTAATAGGAGTTATTAACACTGGACAAAGAAATAGGCCTCTTAACTAATTAGAGCAGAGAGGAGAGGAGCACCCGTCTCAATACGCCTCTTTAAATGGACTTTTTTAATGTTATTATTATTTAATTGGTGTTTTAAATGATTCAGAACCAACAGACAGGGAACGTAATGGAAGATGACTCCAGCTAAACAACGACACCCAATATCAATTACTGTAAGACAAACCATAGAGGGATGATTCTGTTGTCTTACTATTCACTCCACTAATATCCTCATGGCGATACTGTGAATACAATTTTATTGTATATATATATATATATATATATATATATATATATATATATATTTTTTTTTTTTTAAACTTTATTTACCTCCCCTTTAGGTTAATACAAGTGGAGAAAGGAGTACAGCATTGTCTGGGTCCATGTTATAATTTCAAACAAGTGTTTTAACATTTCTTTGGTATTGGGTGCATCCACGGGACGGTTGAGCTAATGTAGGCTAATGCGATTAGCATGATGTTGTAAGTAGTAAGAACATTTCCCAGCACATATACATATCTGATATTGGCAGAAAGCTTAAATTCTTATTAATCTAACTGCACTGTCCAATTTACAGTAGCTATTACAGTGAAAGAATACCATGCTATTGTTTGATGAGAGTGCACAGTTTTGAACTTGAAATGCTATTATAAATGAACAAATTAGACATATTTTGGCAGTCTTGATACAGAATTTTGAACAGAAATCCAATGGTTCAATTGATCAGTCTAAGACTTTGCACATACACCGATGCCATCTAGTGGCCAAAATCTAAATTGCAGCCGGGCTGGAATAATACATGATGGCCTTTCTCTTGCGTATCAAAGATGATGGTACAAAAAATATAAAATAACAGTTTTTCTTTGTATTATCTTTTACCAGATCTACTGTGTTATATTCTCCTACATTCATTACACATTTCCACAAACTTCAAAGTGTTTCCTTTCAAATGGTACCAAGCATATGCCTATCCTTGCTTCAGGGCCTGAGCTACAGGCAGTTAGATTTGGGTATGTCATTTTAGGTGAAAATGTCCAAAAAAATTGTCAGATCCTTAGGAGTATTTAAGACTTTTGAAAGTCGGGACTAGCAACCTGAGGATACAGTATTGACTAAATGTATGGCCTTGAGCAAATGTTCTCGACGGTACATTTGGCTCTGATAAAAAAGTAGTGGCCTTAATAGGAAATAGGATGCCATTTGGAACACAACATTGCAATAGAGTGCTTTTGCATTCCCTTCAACAGTAAAGACAACACCAGCCACATATCCTTTTACCTCAGAGTTCACCCACAACAGGAAGTAAAGGAAAAATATATTAGAAAAACAAAAACTGTTTCCCTTAGTCCCTTGGGAGCCTCACAGTGTGAAATGCTTCAATATTATATAGCACTCAGATCTGAACCATATGGTGAGAGGGTGTGAAATAACACATAAACAGCATTATATCACACTGGTTAGAATGTCAACAAAACATATACAGACTCTTTGGGGATTTATGGACACAGATACAGACTGTTTGAGAGTTTATAGACACAGATACAGACTGTTTGAGAGTTTATAGACACAGATACAGACTGTGGATTTATGGACACAGATACAGACAGTTTGAGAGTTTATAGAAACAGATACAGACTGTGGATTTATGGACACAGATACAGACTGTTTGAGAGTTTATAGACACAGATACAGACTGTGGATTTATGGACACAGATACAGACTGTTTGAGAGTTTATGGACACAGATACAGACTGTGGATTTATGGACACAGATACAGACTGTTTGAGAGTTTATGGACACAGATACAGACTGTGGATTTATGGACACAGATACAGACTGCTTGAGAGGTTATAGACACAGATACAGACTGTTTGAGAGGTTATAGACACAGATACAGACTGTTTGAGGGTTTATAGACACAGATACAGACTGTTTGAGAGTTTACAGACACAGATACAGACTGTTTGAGAGTTTATAGACACAGATACAGACTGTTTGAGAGGTTATAGACACAGATACAGACTGTTTGAGGGTTTATAGACACAGATACAGACTGTTTGAGGGTTTATAGACACAGATACAGACTGTTTGAGGGTTTATAGACACAGATACAGACTGTTTGAGAGTTTATAGACACAGATACAGACTGTTTGAGGGTTTATGGACACAGATACAGACTGTTTGAGAGGTTATAGACACAGACACAGACTGTTTGAGAGTTTACAGACACAGATACAGACTGTTTGAGAGGTTACAGACACAGATACAGACTGTTTGAGGGTTTACAGACACAGATACAGACTGTTTGAGAGTTTACAGACACAGATACAGACTGTTTGAGAGGTTATAGACACAGATACAGACTGTTTGAGAGTTTACAGACACAGATACAGACTGTTTGAGAGGTTATAGACACAGATACAGACTGTTTGAGAGTTTACAGACACAGACACAGACTGTTTGAGAGTTTACAGACACAGATACAGACTGTTTGAGAGTTTATAGACACAGATACAGACTGTTTGAGAGTTTACAGACACAGATACAGACTGGTTGAGGGTTTACAGACACAGATACAGACTGTTTGAGAGTTTAT
>NC_048584.1:41204014-41236514 GCF_013265735.2 Oncorhynchus mykiss
CAGTCACCCCTCCCTGTCAAGATGTAACTCTTCATTTTGTCCAGTCACCCCTCCCTGTCAAGATGTAACTCTTCATTTTGTCCAGTCACCCCTCCCTGCCTCCTCATGCATGTTGTATTCAAATGTCTAAAACTGATTGTGAGTTACTCAAAATGAATAGTTTCTCCCTCAGGTGTGTGTGTCTGCTTGTGTATAGTCTGAATTGAAGTTACAATACTTGGCCCAGTCCTCACCATGTAGACCTGGTCCCCCACGTTGGGAGGGAAGGGAAAGGTACCAGTAAATAGATGGATTGCCAAGATGTGATTGCCACAAAACACGTCTGCATATTGAATTCACACATGCCCCTAACAATCTGTCACCCAACCGACTCCCTTCCTCTCCCTCCACTCCTCTCCTCTCCTCTACTCCCCTCTCCTCCCCTTCTCTTCTCTTATCCCCTCCTCCCCTCTCCTCCGCTCCCCTCTCCCTCTCTCTTCTCCTCCCCTCCTCCCAATTCTTCCGCTCCCCTCTCCCTCTCTCTTCTCCTCTACCCTTCTCCTTTCTCCTCCACTTATCTCCCCTTCTCTTCTCCTATAACCTACCTCCCCACTCCTCTGCTCCCCTCTCCCTCTCTCTTCTCCTCTCCCCTCCCTTTTCACAAAACACGTCTGCATATTGAATTCACACATGTCCCCACCAATCTGCCACTCAACTTGAGATCCCATCAACGACACATTACTGAGACGTTTCCATTAGCTCCCCTGGACAGTCGGCCGATCAGATTTATGTTTTCCAACATGCAATTGTGGTTGATTCAAACCCAGTGTGTTCATATTGTATTTATTTATGGATTGCCATTAGCTGCTGCCAAGGAAGATCTATACAATTTTAAAAACATTATAATACATTCACAACACACTGTGTGCCCTCAGGCCCCTACTCCACCACTAAATCCATGTGTATATGTGTGTACAGTGTGTATGTTATTGTGTGTGTGTGTGTGTGTGTGTGTGTGTGTGTGTGTGTGTGTGTGTGTGTGTGCCTATGTTTGCGTTGTTTCACCGTCCCCACTGTTCCATAAGGTGTTTTTAAATCTGTTTTTCTTTTATAATCAAATTTTACTGCTTGCATGAGTTACTTTATGTGGCTTAGAGTTCCATGTAGCCATGGCTCTATGTAGTACTGTGGAATAGAGTTCCATGTAGTCATTGCTCTATGTAGTACTGTGGAATAGAGTTCCATGTAGTCATGGCTCTCTGTAGTACTGTGGAATAGAGTTCCATGTAGTCATGGCTCTATGTAGTACTGTGGAATAGAGTTCCATGTAGTCATTGCTCTATGTAGTACTGTGGAATAGAGTTCCATGTAGTCATGGCTCTATATAGTACTGTGGAATAGAGTTCCATGTAGTCATGGCTCTATGTAGTACTGTGGAATAGAGTTCCATGTAGTCATTGCTCTATGTAGTACTGTGGAATAGAGTTCCATGTAGTCATGGTTCTATGTAGTACTGTGGAATAGAGTTCCATGTAGTCATGGCTCTATGTAGTACTGTGGAATAGAGTTCCATGTAGTCATTGCTCTATGTAGTACTGTGGAATAGAGTTCCATGTAGTCATTGCTCTATGTAGTACTGTGGAATAGAGTTTCATGTAGTCATGGCTCTCTGTAGTACTGTGGAATAGAGTTCCATGTAGTCATGGCTCTATGTAGTACTGTGGAATAGAGTTCCATGTAGTCATTGCTCTATGTAGTACTGTGGAATAGAGTTCCATGTAGTCATGGCTCTCTGTAGTACTGTGGAATAGAGTTCCATGTAGTCATGGCTCTATGTAGTACTGTGGAATAGAGTTCCATGTAGTCATGGCTCTATGTAGTACTGTGGAATAGAGTTCCATGTAGTCATGTCTCTATGTAGTACTGTGGAATAGAGTTGCATGTAGTCATGGCTCTATGTAGTACTGTTGAATAGAGTTCCATGTAGTCATGGCTCTATGTAGTACTGTGGAATAGAGTTTCATGTAGTCATGGCTCTATGTAGTACTGTGGAATAGAGTTCCATGTAGCCATGGCTCTCTGTAGTACTGTGGAATAGAGTTACATGTAGTCATGGCTCTATGTAGTACTGTGGAATAGAGTTCCATGTAGTCATGGCTCTATGTAGTACTGTGGAATAGAGTTCCATGTAGTCATGTCTCTATGTAGTACTGTGGAATAGAGTTGCATGTAGTCATGGCTCTATGTAGTACTGTTGAATAGAGTTCCATGTAGTCATGGCTCTATGTAGTACTGTGGAATAGAGTTCCATGTAGTCATGGCTCTATGTAGTACTGTGGAATAGAGGTCCATTTAGTCATGGCTCTATGTAGTACTGTGGAATAGAGTTGCATGTAGTCATGGCTCTATGTAGTACTGTGGAATAGAGTTCCATGTAGTCATGGCTCTATGTAGTACTGTGGAATAGAGTTCCATGTAGTCATGGCTCTATGCAGTACTGTGGAATAGAGGTCCATGTAGTCATGGCTCTACGTAGTACTGTGGAATAGAGTTCCATGTAGTCATGGTTCTATGTAGTACTGTGGAATAGAGTTACATGTAGTCATGGCTCTATGTAGTACTGTGGAATAGAGTTCCATGTAGTCATGGCTCTATGTAGTTCTGTGGAATATAGTTCCATGTAGTCATGGTTCTATGTAGTACTGTGGAATAGAGTTCCATGTAGTCATGGCTCTATGTAGTACTGTGGAATAGAGTTCCATGTAGTCATGGCTCTCTGTAGTACGGTGGAATAGAGTTCCATGTAGTCATGGCTCTATGTAGTACTGTGGAATAGAGTTTCATGTAGTCATTGCTCTATGTAGTACTGTGGAATAGAGTTCCATGTAGTCATGGCTCTCTGTAGTACTGTGGAATAGAGTTCCATGTAGTCATGGCTCTATTTAGTACTGTGGAATAGAGTTCCATGTAGCCATGGGTCTATGTAGTACTGTGCACCTCCCATAGTCTGTTCTGTATTTGGGGACTGTGAAGAGACCTCTGGTGGCATGTCTTGTGGGGTATGCAGGTGTGTCCGAGTTGTGTGCCAGTAGTTTAGACAGACAGCTCGGTGCACTCAACATCTCTCCTGGCTGAAAGTGGAGGAGAGATTGACTTCATCACTACTTGTATTTATGACAGGTACCTGTCATAAATACAAGTAGTGATGAAGTCAATCTCTCCTCCACTTTCAGCCAGGAGAGATTAACATGCATATTATTAATATTAGCTCTCTGTGTACATCCAAGGGCCAGCTGTGCTGCTCTGTTCTGAGCCAATTGCAATTTTCCTAAGTCCTTTTTTGTGGCATTGTCCACTGTCCAATGTCGTTTGAATGTCATGACCACACTGTCCAACGTCGTTTGAATGTCATGACCACACTGTCCAACGTCGTTTGAATGTCATGACCACACTGTCCAACGTCGTTTGAATGTCATGACCACACTGTCCAACGTCGTTTGAATGTCATGACCACACTGTCCAACGTCGTTTGAATGTCATGACCACACTGTCCAACGTCGTTTGAATGTCATGACCACACTGTCCAACGTCGTTTGAATGTCATGACCACACTGTCCAACGTCGTTTGAATGTCATGACCACACTGTCCAACATCGTTTGAATGTCATGACCACACTGACCACACAACTGAACAGTATTCCAGGTGTGACAAAACTAGGGCCTGTAGGACCTGCCTTGTTGATAGTGTTGTTAAGAATGTACAGTTGTATCAATATGTTTTGACCATGACAGTTTACAATCCAGGGTTACTCCAAGCAGTTTAGTCACCTGAACTTTCTCAATTTCCACATTATTAATTACAAGATTTAGTTGAGGTTTAATATTGTTGTTGTGTTATGCAGTCATTTCAGTTGCTGAAGTAGCTGATGTGTATAGTGTTCAGTAATCCGCATACATAGACACTCTGGCTTCACTCAAACCAGTGGCATGTCGTTAGTAAAAATTTAAAAAAGCATTGGGCCTAAACAGCTACCCTGGGGAATTCCTGATTGATTCTACCTGGATTATGTTTGAGAGGCTTCCATTAAAGAACACTCACTGTGTTCTGATAGACAGGTAACTCTTAGTCCACATTATAGCAGGGGGTGTAAAGCCATTACACATACGTTTTTCACCAGCAGACTGTGATTGATTGGTTGCAAGTTCAAATCCCCATGCTGACAAGGTACAAATCTGTCCTTCTGCCCGGGAACAGGCAGTTAACCCACTGTTCCTAGGCGGTCATTGAAAATAAGAATTTGTTCTTAACTGACTTGCCTAGTTAAATAAAGGTCAAATAAATTGATAATGTCAAAGCTGCGCTGAAGTCTAACAAGACAGCCTCCGCAATCATTTTATCATCAATTTCTCTCAGCCAATCATTTGTGTAAGTTCTGTGCTTGTTGAATGTCCTTCCCTATAAATGCGTTGAAAGTCTCTTGTCAATTTGTTTACAGTAAAATAGCCTTGTATCTGGTCAAACACCATTTTTTCCCAGAAGTTTACCAAGGGTTGGTAACAGGCTGATTGGTCGGCTTTTAGAGCCAGTAAAGGGGGCTTTACTATTCTTAGGTAGCGGAATGACTTTCGCATCCCTCCAGGCCTAAGGGCACACACTATCTAGTAGGCTTAAATTGAAGCTATGGCAAATAGCAGTGGCAATATCGTCTGCTATTATCCTCAGTAATTTTCCATCCAGAATGTCAGACCCCGGTGGCTTGTCATTGTTGATAGACAACAATACTTTTTTCACCTCTTCCACACGGACTTTACGGAATTCAAAAGTACAATTCTTGTCTTTCATAATATGGTCAGATATACTTGGATGTGTAGTCTCAGCGTTTGTTGCTGGCATGTCATCCCTGAGTTTGCTTATCTTGCCAATGAAAAAGTCATTAAAGTAGTTGGCAATATCAGTGGACTTTGTGATGAATGAGCCAACTGATTCAATGAATGATGGCGCCAAGTTGGCTTTTTTTCACCAAAATGTCATTTAAGGAGCCCCAAAGCTTTTTACTATCATTCTTTATATAATTGATCTTTGTTTCATATAATTGATCTGTGTTTCACTCCTGAATATAGAAGTATATGGTTCTGTCAGGTAATGAATACTATATTCATTAGGTACGTAATGAATACTGAATACTAAACAATTTACGAAAGAAAATGTAATTATTTCAACTTCTAACTGAAAGACAAGCATCCATCACAGAATGTTAGTATTATGAATTTTTACAGGTTTAAATTCAAAGGTTTTTCTCTCCATCAAAGTTTTATTTCCAGCATCCAAATAGTGTATAATACACCTGCACCTTTCTGTCTCTGATGGTCTCTCTCTCTCTCTATCTGTTGGTCTCGCTCTCTGTTGGTCTCTCTCTCAGCAGTCTCCATTAGTTGTGTTTAAATTTGAAATCAGATGGTGAGATATATATTCTAAAGGTCAGCATGGTGGTGGAAGGTGGCTGCTGGATTTGGGAGAGAGAGAGAGAGAGAGAGAGAGAGAGAGAGAGGAGAGAGAGAGAGAGGAGAGAGAGAGAGAGAGAGAGAGAGAGAGAGAGAGAGAGAAGAGTCCTGCTAGTGCTTGCAGGCACCGGGGTAAATTATTTCTCTAAGAGTCTGATTGCTCCAGACCACCTTGTGCTGCGATTCTCTTTTACTCTCCTAGGTAAAAGGATTGCCAGTTAACCTCGTGTGCTGTTTATGCCATAGCTTGGGGACCGTTTTTAAAAATGGTTGTGTAGAGTTCATGCATCAAGCATTACCTGCTAGTCGCAAGAGCACTGTGGCTTCCATGAACTACATTAACCATCGCATGCCAAAGTAACATTTAAAAAAACACGCTAATGTAAGTCGCTCTGGGTTAGAGCATTGGCTAAATTACTCAAATGTAATGTAAATGTACTGATAATCTTTTTTGTTTCCTGTATCTTTTATCTTCCATTCCATTAGTCACTCGAAGGGTTTATTTATACACTGAACACACTGAAGCCCTTCTCTTCTGCCTGGTGGAGAGATCTAGTCTAAAGCTGTTTTCTCATTAATAAGTCCCTTGTCCAGATAAATGCATCTGGCTCCAATTTCCAGATTCCTTAGAAGAACAAGAGGCCGTTGTCCTAAGACTTATACTGCTAAAACTAAACCTACGGTGCTAAACCTACAGTACTAAACCTCTGCTAAATCTACAGTGCTAAACCTACAGTACTAAACCTACAGTACTAAACCTACAGTACTAAACCTACAGTACTAAATCTACAGTGCTAAACCTCTGCTAAACCTACAGTGCTAAACCTACAGTACTAAACCTAAAGTGCTAAACCACTGCTAAATCTACAGTGCTAAACCTACAGTACTAAACCTACAGTACTAAACCTACAGTGCTAAACCTCTGCTAAACATACAGTGCTAAATCTACAGTGCTAAACATTTGCTAAACCCACAGTGCTAAACCTACAGTGCTAAACCTATGCTAAACCTACAGTACTAAATCTACAGTGCTAAACCTCTGCTAAACCTACAGTGCTAAACCTCTGCTAAACCTACAGTGCTAAACCTACAGTGCTAAATCTACAGTGCTAAACCTCTGCTAAACCTACAGTGCTAAACCTACAGTGCCAAACCTATGCTAAACCTACAGTACTAAATCTACAGTGCTAAACCTCTGCTAAACCTACAGTGCCAAACCTCTGCTAAACCTACAGTGCTAAACCTACAGTGCTAAACCTACAGTGCTAAATCTACAGTGCTAAACCTCTGATAAACCTACAGTGCTAAACCTCTGCTAAACCAACAGTGCTAAACCTAAAGTACTAAACCTACAGTGCTAAACCTACAGTACTAAACCTACAGTGCTAAACCTCTGCTAAATCTACAGTGCTAAACCTACAGTACTAAACCTACAGTGCTAAACCTCTGCTAAACCTACAGTGCTAAACCTACAGTGCTAAACCTACAGTGATAAACCTATGCTAAACCTACAGTACTAAATCTACAGTGCTAAACCTCTGCTAAACCTACAGTGCTAAACCTCTACTAAACCTACAGTGCTAAACCTACAGTGCTAAATCTACAGTGCTAAACCTCTGCTAAACCTACAGTGCTAAATATACAGTGCTAAACCTCTGCTAAACCTACAGTGCTAAACCTTTTGCTAAACCTACAGTGCTATATCTACAGTGCTAAACCTCTGCTAAACCTACAGTGCTAAATCTACAGTGCTAAACCTCTGCTAAACCTACAGTGCTAAACCTTTGCTAAACCTACAGTGCTAAACCTACAGTGCTAAACCTATGCTAAACATACAGTACTAAATCTACAGTGCTAAACCTCTGCTAAACCTACAGTGCTAAACCTCTGCTAAACCTACAGTGCTAAACCTACAGTGCTAAACCTACAGTGCTAAATCTACAGTGCTAAACCTACAGTACTAAACCTACAGTACTAAACCTACAGTGCTAAACCTCTGCTAAACATACAGTGCTAAACCTACAGTGCTAAACATTTGCTAAACCCACAGTGCTAAACCTACAGTGCTAAACCTCTAAAAAACCTACAGTGCTAAACCTACAGTGCTAAATCTACAGTGCTAAACCTCTGCTAAACCTACAGTGCTAAATCTACAGTGCTAAACCTCTGCTAAACCTACAGTGCTAAACCTTTGCTAAACCTACAGTGCTAAACCTATGCTAAACCTACAGTACTAAATCTACAGTGCTAAACCTCTGCTAAACCTACAGTGCCAAACCTCTGCTAAACCTACAGTGCTAAACCTACAGTGCTAAACCTACAGTGCTAAATCTACAGTGCTAAATCTACAGTGCTAAACCTCTGCTAAACCTACAGTGCTAAACCTCTGCTAAACCAACAGTGCTAAACCTACAGTACTAAACCTACAGTGCTAAACCTACAGTACTAAACCTACAGTGCTAAACCTCTGCTAAATCTACAGTGCTAAACCTACAGTACTAAACCTACAGTACTAAACCTACAGTGCTAAACCTCTGCTAAACCTACAGTGCTAAACCTACAGTGCTAAACCTACAGTGATAAATCTACAGTGCTAAACCTCTGCTAAACCTACAGTGCTAAATCTACAGTGCTAAACCTCTGCTAAACCTACAGTGCTAAACCTTTGCTAAACCTACAGTGCTAAATCTACAGTGCTAAACCTCTGCTAAACCTACAGTGCTAAATCTACAGTGCTAAACCTCTGCTAAACCTACAGTGCTAAATCTACAGTGCTAAACCTATGCTAAACATACAGTACTAAATCTACAGTGCTAAACCTCTGCTAAACCTACAGTGCTAAACCTACAGTGCTAAACCTACAGTGCTAAACCTACAGTGCTAAACCTACAGTGCTAAATCTACAGTGCTAAATCTACAGTGCTAAACCTACAGTGCTAAATCTACAGTGCTAAACCTCTGCTAAACCTACAGTGCTAAACCTCTGCTAAACCAACAGTGCTAAACCTACAGTACTAAACCTACAGTGCTAAACCTACAGTACTAAACCTACAGTGCTAAACCTCTGCTAAATCTACAGTGCTAAACCTACAGTACTAAACCTACAGTACTAAACCTACAGTGCTAAACCTACAGTGCTAAACCTACAGTGCTAAACCTACAGTGCTAAACCTACAGTGATAAACCTATGCTAAACCTACAGTACTAAATCTACAGTGCTAAACCTCTGCTAAACCTACAGTGCTAAACCTCTACTAAACCTACAGTGCCAAACCTCTGCTAAACCTACAGTGCTAAACCTACAGTTCTAAACCTACAGAGCTAAATCTACAGTGCTAAACCTCTGATAAACCTACAGTGCTAAACCTCTGCTAAACCAACAGTGCTAAACCTACAGTACTAAACCTACAGTGCTAAACCTACAGTACTAAACCTACAGTGCTAAACCTCTGCTAAATCTACAGTGCTAAACCTACAGTACTAAACCTACAGTGCTAAACCTCTGCTAAACCTACAGTGCTAAACCTACAGTGCTAAACCTACAGTGATAAACCTATGCTAAACCTACAGTACTAAATCTAAAGTGCTAAACCTCTGCTAAACCTACAGTGCTAAACCTCTACTAAACCTACAGTGCTAAACCTACAGTGCTAAATCTACAGTGCTAAACCTCTGCTAAACCTACAGTGCTAAATATACAGTGCTAAACCTCTGCTAAACCTACAGTACTAAATCTACAGTGTTAAACCTCTGCTAAACCTACAGTGCCAAACCTCTGCTAAACCTACAGTGCTAAACCTACAGTGCTAAACCTACAGTGCTAAATCTACAGTGCTAAACCTCTGCTAAACCTACAGTGCTAAATCTACAGTGCTAAACCTCTGCTAAACCTACAGTGCTAAACCTTTGCTAAACCTACAGTGCTAAACCTACAGTGCTAAACCTATGCTAAACATACAGTACTAAATCTACAGTGCTAAACCTCTGCTAAACCTACAGTGCTAAACCTCTGCTAAACCTACAGTGCTAAACCTACAGTGCTAAACCTACAGTGCTAAATCTACAGTGCTAAACCTACAGTACTAAACCTACAGTACTAAACCTACAGTGCTAAACCTCTGCTAAACATACAGTGCTAAACCTACAGTGCTAAACATTTGCTAAACCCACAGTGCTAAACCTACAGTGCTAAATCTACAGTGCTAAACCTCTGCTAAACCTACAGTGCTAAATCTACAGTGCTAAACCTCTGCTAAACCTACAGTGCTAAACCTTTGCTAAACCTACAGTGCTAAACCTATGCTAAACCTACAGTACTAAATCTACAGTGTTAAACCTCTGCTAAACCTACAGTGCCAAACCTCTGCTAAACCTACAGTGCTAAACCTACAGTGCTAAACCTACAGTGCTAAATCTACAGTGCTAAACCTCTGCTAAACCTACAGTGCTAAATCTACAGTGCTAAACCTCTGCTAAACCTACAGTGCTAAACCTTTGCTAAACCTACAGTGCTAAATCTACAGTGCTAAACCTCTGCTAAACCTACAGTGCTAAATCTACAGTGCTAAACCTCTGCTAAACCTACAGTGCTAAATCTACAGTGCTAAACCTATGCTAAACATACAGTACTAAATCTACAGTGCTAAACCTCTGCTAAACCTACCTCTGCTAAACCTACAGTGCTAAACCTACAGTGCTAAACCTACAGTGCTAAATCTACAGTGCTAAATCTACAGTGCTAAACCTACAGTGCTAAATCTACAGTGCTAAACCTCTGCTAAACCTACAGTGCTAAACCTCTGCTAAACCAACAGTGCTAAACCTACAGTACTAAACCTACAGTGGTAAACCTACAGTACTAAACCTACAGTGCTAAACTTCTGCTAAATCTACAGTGCTAAACCTACAGTACTAAACCTACAGTACTAAACCTACAGTGCTAAACCTCTGCTAAACCTACAGTGCTAAACCTACAGTGATAAACCTATGCTAAACCTACAGTACTAAATCTACAGTGCTAAACCTCTGCTAAACCTACAGTGCTAAACCTCTACTAAACCTACAGTGCTAAACCTACAGTGCTAAATCTACAGTGCTAAACCTCTGCTAAACCTACAGTGCTAAATCTACAGTGCTAAACCTCTGCTAAACCTACAGTGCTAAACCTTTGCTAAACCTACAGTGCTAAATCTACAGTGCTAAACCTCTGCTAAACCTACAGTGCTAAATCTACAGTGCTAAACCTCTGCTAAACCTACAGTGCTAAATCTACAGTGCTAAACCTATGCTAAACATACAGTACTAAATCTACAGTGCTAAACCTACAGTGCTAAATCTACAGTGCTAAACCTCTGCTAAACCTACAGTGCTAAATCTACAGTGCTAAACCTCTGCTAAACCTACAGTGCTAAACCTTTGCTAAACCTACAGTGCTAAATCTACAGTGCTAAACCTCTGCTAAACCTACAGTGCTAAATCTACAGTGCTAAACCTCTGCTAAACCTACAGTGCTAAATCTACAGTGCTAAACCTATGCTAAACATACAGTACTAAATCTACAGTGCTAAACCTCTGCTAAACCTACAGTGCTAAACCTCTGCTAAACCTACAGTGCTAAACCTACAGTGCTAAACCTACAGTGCTAAATCTACAGTGCTAAATCTACAGTGCTAAACCTACAGTGCTAAATCTACAGTGCTAAACCTCTGCTAAACCTACAGTGCTAAATCTACAGTGCTAAACCTCTGGTAAACCTACAGTGCTAAACCTCTGCTAAAAATACAGTACTAAACATACAGTGCTAAACCTACAGTGCTAAACCTAGAGTACTAAACCTACAGTGCTAAACCTACAGTGCTAAACCTAGAGTACTAAACCTACAGTGCTAAACCTACAGTGCATTCGGAAATAATTCATACCCCCTTTACTTTTTCAATATTTTGTTACATTACAGCCTTATTCTAAAATATATTAAATATTTTTTTTCCTCATCAATCAAATCAAATCAAATGCATTTATATAGCCCTTCGTACATCAGCTGATATCTCAAAGTGCTGTACAGAAACCCAGCCTAAAACCCCAAACAGCAAGCAATGCAGGTGTAGAAGCACGGTGGCTAGGAAAAACTCCCTAGAAAGGCCAAAACCTAAGAAGAAACCTAGAGAGGAACCAGGCTATGTGGGGTGGCCAGTCCTCTTCTGGCTGTGCCGGGTGGAGATTATAACAGAACATGGCCAAGATGTTCAAATGTTCATAAATGACCAGCATGGTCAAATAATAATAATCACAGGCAGAACAGTTGAAACTGGAGCAGCAGCACGGCCAGGTGGACTGGGGACAGCAAGGAGTCATCATGTCAGGTAGTCCTGAGGCATGGTCCTAGGGCTCAGGTTCTCCGAGAGAGAGAAAGAAAGAGAGAAAGAGAGAATTAGAGAGAGCATACTTGAATTCACACAGGACACCGGATAGGACAGGAGAAGTCCTCCAGATATAACAAACTGACCCTAGACCCCCGACACATAAACTACTTCAGCATAAATACTGGAGGCTGAGACAGGAGGGGTCAGAAGACACTGTGGCCCCATCCTAGGACACCCCCGGACAGGGCCAAAACAGGAAGGATATAACCCCACCCACTTTGCCAAAGCACAGCCCCCACACCACTAGAGGGATATCTTCAACCACCAACTTACCATCCTGAGACAAGGCCGAGTATAGCCGAGAATCTACACACAATACTCCATAATGACAACACAATAACCCATAATGACATCACAATACCCCATAATGACAAAGCAAAAACAGGGTTTTAGATTTTTTTTTAGAAATACCTTATTTACATAAGTATCCGGACCCTTTATTATGAGACTTGAAATTGAGCTCAGGGGCATCCTGTAGCTCAGGATCATCCTTGAGATGTTCCTACAACTTGATTGGAGTCCAGCTGTGGTAAATGAAATTGATTGGACATGACTTGGAAAGGCACACACCTGCCTGTATAAGATCCAAAAACCAAGCCATGAGGATGAAGGAATTGTCTGTAGAGCTCCGAGACAGAATTGTGTCGAGGCTCAGATCTGGGGAAAGGTACCAAAACATTTCTGCAACATTGAAGGTCTCCAAGAACACAGTGGCCTCCATCATTCTTAAATGGAAGAAATTTGGAACCACCAAGACCCGTCTTAGAGCTGGCCGCCCGGCCAAACTGAGCAAACAGGGGAGAAGTACCTTGGTCCTGGAGGTGACCAAGAACCTGATAGTCACTTTGACAGCGCTCCTTAGTTTCTATGTGGAGATGGGAGAACCTTCCAGAAGGACAACCATCTCTGCTGCACTCCACCAATCAGGACTTTATAGTAGCGTGGTCAGATGGAAGCCACTCCTCAGTAAAAGGTACTCTATATCCAGCTTAGTTTGCCAAAAGGCACCGAAAGACTTTCAAACCATGAGAAACACGATTTTCTGGTCTGATGAAACCAAGATTGAACTCAGTACTGAAAATAGCTGCAAAATAGCTGCACAGCGATGCTCCCCATCCAACCTGACAGACCTTGAGAGGATCTGCAAATAACAATGGGAGAAGTTGCCAATATACAAGTGTGCCAAGCTTGTAGCGTCATATCCAAGAAGACTCGAGGCTGTAATCACTGCCAAAGGTGCTTCAACAAAGTCCTGAGGGTCTGAAAACTTATGCAAATGTGATATTTCAGTATTTTTTTAAATAATAAATTTGCAAAAACCCCTAAACCTATTTTTGCTTTGTCATTATGGGGTATTGTGATGTCATTATGGGGTATTGTGATGTCATTATGGGGTATTGTGATGTCATGATGTTGTTGTGATGATTGTGTGTAGATTGAGGTTTTGTTTTTAATCCATTTTAGAATAAGGTGATAAAGTAACAAAATGTGGTCCACCAATAAGACTCATGGTCTTCTTCTGTTTAACCTATGGAGGATGGTGAAGGGTGTAACGGTTTTCCGTATGAGAAGGAGAGTCGGACCAAAATGCAGCGTGTAGATTGCGATCCATGTTTTAATGAACAAACGTAAAACACGAATCAATGCAAACACTACAAAATAAAGAACGTGATGAACGTAACGAAAACCTAAAACAGCCTATCTGGTGAAAAACACATAGACAGGAACAATCACCCACAAACACACAGTGAAACCCAGGCTACCTAAATATGGTTCCCAATCAGAGACAATGACGAACACCTGCCTCTGACTGAGAACCATATCAGGCTGAACATAGAAATAGACAAACAAGACATGAAACATAGAATGCCCACTCAGATCACACCCTGACCAATCAAAACATAGAAAATACAAAGTAAACTATGGTCAGGGCGTGACAGTACCCCCCCCCCAAGGTGCGGACTCCGGCCGCAAAACCTGAACCTATAGGGGAGGGTCTGGGTGGGCATCTGTCCGCGGTGGCGGCTCTGGCGCTGGACGTGGACCCCACTCCATGACAGTTTTAATCCCCCTCCTAAACGTCCCTAAATAGGTTACCCACCACAATGATAACATGGGACAGAGGGACAGCTCGGGACAGAGGTAACTCGGGACAGATGGGTAGTTCAGCACTGAGAGGAAGCTCAGCACTGAGAAGAAGCTCAGCACTGAGAAGAAGCCCAGGCAGGTAGTAGAAACTACCAGAACCTGGCTGGCTGGCGGTTTCAGCAGATCCTGGTCGACTAGCAGATCTGGAAGAATCTGGTCGACTGGCGGATCTGGGAGAATCTGGTCGACTGGCAGATCTGGGAGAGTCTGGTCGACTGGCAGATCTGGAAGAGTCTGGTCGACTGGCAGATCTGGAAGAGTCTGGACGACTGGCAGATCTGGAAGAGTCTGGACGACTGGCAGATCTGGAAGAGTCTGGACGACTGGCAGATCTGGAAGAGTCTGGACGACTGGCAGATCTGGAAGAGTCTGGACGACTGGCAGATCTGGAAGAGTCTGGACGACGGGCAGATCTGGAAGAGTCTGGACGACGGGCAGATCTGGAAGAGTCTGGACGACGGGCAGATCTGGAAGAGTCTGGACGACGGGCAGATCTGGAAGAGTCTGGACGACGGGCAGATCTGGAAGAGTCTGGACGACGGGCAGATCTGGAAGAGTCTGGACGACTGGCAGATCTGGAAGAGACTGGTCGACACAGACTGGCTGCTCTGGCTGCTCCATGCTGACTGGCAGCTCTGGCTGTTCCATGCTGGCAGACTGCTCTGGCTGCTCCATGCTGACTGGCAGCTCTGGCTGCTCCATGCTGACTGGCGGCCCTGGCTGCTCTGGCTGCTCCATGCTGACTGGCGGCCCTGGCTGCTCTGGCTGCTCCATGCTGACTGGCGGCCCTGGCTGCTCCATGCTGACTGGCGGCCCTGGCTGCTCCATGCTAACTGGCGGCCCTGGCTGCTCCCTGCTAACTGGCGGCCCTGGCTGCTCCTTACAACCTGGCAGCTCCGGCAGCTCCTTACAAACTGGCAGCTCTGGCGGCTCCTTGCAGACTGGCAGCTTTGGCAGCATCCTGCAGACTGGCAGCTCTGGCGGCTCCTTGCAGACTGGCAGCTCCTTGCAGACTGGCAGCTCTATGCATACTGGCAGCTCCTTGCTGACTGGCAGCTCTATACAAACTTGCAGCTCCATGCAGACTGGCAGCTCCATGCAGACTGGCAGCTCCATGCAGACTGGCAGCTCCATGCAGACTGGCAGCTCCGAACAGGCGGGAGACTCCGGCAACGCTGTAGAGGCGGAAAGCTCTGACAGCGCTAAACAGGCGGGAGACTCCAACAGCGCTGAAGAGGAAGAAGGCTCTGGCAGCGCTGAACAGGTGAGAGACTCCGACAGCGCTGGAGAGGAGGAAGGCTCCGACAGCGCTAAACAGGCGAGGCGCACTGTAGGCCTGATGCGTGGTGCTGGCACTGGTGGTACTGGGCCGAGGACACGCACAGGAAGCCTGGTGCGGGGAGCTGCTACCGGAGGGCTGGGGTGTGGAGGTGGTACTGGAAAAACCGGACCGTGCAGGCGCACTGGAGCTCTTGAGCACCGAGCCTGCCCAACCTTACCTGGTTGAATGCTCACGGTCGCCCTGCCAGTGCGGCGAGGTGGAATAGCCCGCACTGGGCTATGCAGGCGAACCGGAGACACCGAGCGCAAGGCTGGTGCCATGTAAGCCGGCCCAAGGAGACGCACTGGGGACCAGCTGCGTAGAGCCGGCTTCATGGCATTAGGCTCGACGCTCAATCTAGCCCGGCCGACACGCGGAGCTGGAATATACCGCACCGGGCTATGCACCCGCACTGGAGACACCGTGCGCACCACTGCATAACACGGTGCCTGTCCGGTCTCTCTAGCCCCCCGGTAAGCACAGGGAGTCTGCCCAGGTCTCCTACCTGGCATAGCCATACTCCCTGTTAGACCCCCCCCAAGAAATTTTTGGGGTTGCCTCTCAGGCTTCCATCCGCGTCGCCGTGCTGCCTTCTCATACCAGCGCCTCTCTGCTTTCACCGCCTCCATTCTACGGTAACCTTCCTCGCACTGCTCCAGCGAATCCCAGGCAGGCTCCGGCACTCTCCCTGGGTCGGCCGCCCACCTGTCGATCTCCTCCCAAGTAGTATACTCCATACTGTACTCCTCCTTGGGCTGTTCCTGTTGTTTCTTCTCCCGCTGCACCTTAGTGCGGCTACACTCCCCTGGTTTAGCCCAGGGTCCTCTCCCGTCGAGGATTTCGCTGCTCCTGCCTGTTGACACGCTGCTTGGTCCGTTGGTGTTGGGTGATTCTGTAACGGTTTTCCGTATGAGAAGGAGAGTCGGACCAAAATGCAGCGTGTAGATTGCGATCCATGTTTTAATGAACAAACGTAAAACACGAATCAATGCAAACACTACAAAATAAAGACCGTGATGAACGTAACGAAAACCTAAAACAGCCTATCTGGTGAAAAACACATAGACAGGAACAATCACCCACAAACACACAGTGAAACCCAGGCTACCTAAATATGGTTCCCAATCAGAGACAATGACGAACACCTGCCTCTGACTGAGAACCATATCAGGCTGAACATAGAAATAGACAAACAAGACATGAAACATAGAATGCCCACTCAGATCACACCCTGACCAATCAAAACATAGAAAATACAAAGTAAACTATGGTCAGGGCGTGACAAAGGGGAACAGCACCAGTATGACTCATGGTTCTGTTCTGTTTAACCTATGGAGGATGGGGAAAGGGAACAGCACCAGTATGACTCATGGTTCTGTTCTGTTAACCTATGGAGGATGGGGATGGGGAACAGCACCAGTAAGACTCATGGTTCTGTTCTGTTTAACCTATGGAGGATGGGGAAAGGGAACAGCACCAGTATGACTCAAGGTTCTGTTCTGTTAACCTATGGAGGATGGGGATGGGGAACAGCACTAGTATGACTCATGGTTCTGTTCTGTTTAACCTATGGAGGATGGGGATGGGGAACAGTACCAGTATGATTTGCAGGGGGGCGAGTGAAGCAATGATCGCTGCCAATCCATCATGAAAAACAGGGCCCTTGTATTTACACTGAGTGGTCAAAACATTAAGAACCCCTGTTCTTTCCATGACACAGACTGACCAGCTGAATCCAGGTGAAAGCTATGATCCCTTACTGATGTCACCTGTTAAATCCACTTCAATCAGTGTAGATGAATGGGAGGACACAGGTAAAAAAAATATTTTGTGGAAGGAGTTCTTTACATACTCAGTGTAAATGCAGTACCCTGTATATCATTCACTACAGGCAACAATTTGACAACACCATAGTCTATTTCCTCTAGCTGCTATGTTAAGGAGACCTAAGAATGGTTATTTCACCACTTAACACGTGTAGGCCATTTCCTCTAGATGCTATGTTAAGGAGACCTAAGAATGGCTATTTAAGGTAGGTACTGTAGGCTATTTCCTCTAGATGCTACAGTATGGCAAGCAGACTGCTGCCAGTATCGTTAACGTCAAAGTCTCTGTAAACCACATCTGTTGTTAGTGAATGCGGGGCCTTCATCCCCATCATTGTCACTATTATTGTAGATGGCAAGTTTGTGTATCTACCAGGTAAATTGACTGAGGACATATTCTCTTTTACAGAAACAACCACCATCCGGTCTCCCATCCAGGGACCGACCAGGACCGTTTCAAAGGCAAGTCACTACATTCACAAACAAACCGACTCTCATTCACCTGAAATCCTCTTTTTAAAAGCATTGTTATTTCATTTGTATTTTTATTTTTTTTTACCCCTTTTTCTCCCCAATTTTGTGATATCCAATTGGTAGTTAGTCTTGTCCCATCGCTGCAACTCCCGTACGGACTCCGGAGACGCGAAGGTCGAGAGCCATGCGTCCTCCGTAACACAACCCAGCCAATCCGCACTGCTTCTTGACACAATGCTCGCAACCAATGTGTCGGAGGAAACACCGCACAACTGGCGACGGTGTCAGCGTGCATTGCGCCCGGCACCGCCACAGGATTCGCTAGAGCGCGATGGGACAAGGACATCCTCCTCAAACCCTCCTCTAACCCGGACGACGCTGGGCCAATTGTGCGCCGCCCCAATGGGTCTCCCAGACGCGAAGCAGGATCTCTTGTGGCACAGCTTGCACTGCAGTGCAGTGCCTTAGACCACTGCCTTAGACCACTGCATTAGACCACTGCACCACTTGGGAGGCCTCTTTGCAACAATCTTGACATACAGTGCCTTGCGAAAGTATTCGGCCCCCTTGAACTTTGCGACCTTTTGCCACATTTCAGGCTTCAAACATAAAGATATAAAACTGTATTTTTGTCACACCCTGGTCAAAGTATTTTGTGTTTATCTTTATTTATTTGGTCAGGCCAGGGTGTGGCATGGGTTTTTGTATGTGGTGTGTATTTATGGGGATTGTAGCTAGTGGGGTGTTCTAGCTAAGTCTATGGCTGTCTGAAGTGGTTCTCAATCAGAGGCAGGTGTTTATCGTTGTCTCTGATTGGGAACCATATTTAGGCAGCCATATTCTTTGAGTTTGTGGTGGGTGATTGTCCTTAGTGTCCTGATGTCATTGTTCTGTGTTATGTTACACAAGTATAGGCTGTTTCGGTTTTCGTTAAGTTTATTGTTTTGGTAGTGTTTGTGTTTAGTGTGTCACTTCATTAAACATGGATTGCAATAGACACGCCGCATTTTGGTCCGACTCTCCTTCTCATCAAGAAAACCGTTACAATTTTTTGTGAAGAATCAACAACAAGTGGGACACAATCATGAAGTGGAACGACATTTATTGGATATTTCAAACTTTTTTAACAAATCAAAAACTGAAAAATTGGGCGTGCAAAATTATTCAGCCCCCTTAAGTTAATACTTTGTAGCGCAACCTTTTTCTGCGATTACAGCTGTAAGTCGCTTGGGGTATGTCTCTATCAGTTTTGCACATCGAGAGACTGACAATTTTTCCCATTCCTCCTTGCAAAACAGCTCGAGCTCAGTGAGGTTGGATGGAGAGCATTTGTGAACAGCAGTTTTCAGTTCTTTCCACAGATTCTCGATTGGATTCAGGTCTGGACTTTGACTTGGCCATTCTAACACCTGGATATGTTTATTTTTGAACCATTCCATTGTAGATTTTGCTTTATGTTTTGGATCATTGTCTTGTTGGAAGACAAATCTCCGTCCCAGTCTCAGGTCTTTTGCAGACTCCATCAGGTTTTCTTCCAGAATGGTCCTGTATTTGGCTCCATCCATCTTCCCATCAATTTTAACCATCTTCCCTGTCCCTGCTGAAGAAAAGCAGGCCCAAACCATGATGCTGCCACCACCATGTTTGACAGTGGGGATGGTGTGTTCAGCTGTGTTGCTTTTACGCCAAACATAACATTTTGCATTGTTGCCAAAAAGTTCAATTTTGGTTTCATCTGACCAGAGCACCTTCTTCCACTTGTTTGGTGTGGCAAACTTTAAACAACACTTTTTATGGATATCTTTAAGAAATGGCTTTCTTCTTGCCACTCTTCCATAAAGGCCAGATTTGTGCAATATAAGACTGATTGTTGTCCTATGGACAGAGTCTCCCACCTCAGCTGTAGATCTCTGTAGTTCATCCAGAGTGATCATGGGCCTCTTGGCTGCATCTCTGATCAGTCTTCCTCTTGTATGAGCTGAAAGTTTAGAGGGACGGCCAGGTCTTGGAAGATTTGCAGTGGTCTGATACTCCTTCCATTTCAATATTATTGCTTGCACAGTGCTCCTTGGGATGTTTAAAGCTTGGGAAATCTTTTTGTATCCAAATCCGGCTTTAAACTTCTTCACAACAGTATCTCGGACCTGCCTGGTGTGTTCCTTGTTCTTCATGATGCTCTCTGCGCTTTTAACGGACCTCTGAGACTATCACAGTGCAGGTGCATTTATACGGAGACTTGATTACACACAGTTGGATTGTATTTATCCTCATTAGTCATTTAGGTCAACATTGGATCATTCAAAGATCCTCACTGAACTTCTGGAGAGAGTTTGCTGCACTGAAAGTAAAGGGGCTGAATAATTTTGCACGCCCAATTTTTCAGTTTTTGTTTTGTTAAAAAAGTTTGAAATATCCAATAAATGTCGTTCCACTTCATGATTGTGTCCCACTTGTTGATTCTTCACAAA
This sequence comes from Oncorhynchus mykiss, assembly GCF_013265735.2. Taxonomy (NCBI): domain Eukaryota; kingdom Metazoa; phylum Chordata; class Actinopteri; order Salmoniformes; family Salmonidae; genus Oncorhynchus; species Oncorhynchus mykiss. The sequence continues at coordinate 41,224,152 of NC_048584.1, forward strand.
AAAACACAGTTTTATATCTTTATGTTTGAAGCCTGAAATGTGGCAAAAAGGTCGCAAAGTTCAAGGGGGCCGAATACTTTCGCAAGGCACTGTAAATGGCCGTGAAAGAGAAAGAACGATGTCAGTAAAGAGAAAAGAAAAAAAGGTTAACTGGAGGTCAACACAGGATGTGACCTCAGTGGTAGTTGATGTGGATGTGAAATATAAGTGCATAGAACAAGAGGGTTAAGTACACAGTCTGATGCCGTCTGCCTCCTTTAAGCATCTGCTTAGCGTTGGGGTAGAGAGTGACATTGCTGAGGTAGCTCCTGGAAGAGCAGTTGAAAGAGATAAGGAGGAGGAGGCTGGGCCCTCCTCTTCTCTCTCCTCACTGGGGAGAGCTGTGAATAAACAGAACCGAGGTGAAGGAAGAAAGACTAAAACAGTCATTTTCAAACTTGTTCGCAACAACAAAAGCCTTTTGTCCTCAGAACGAGTTTCAATCTCAATAAACAGTATCCCTGTAAAAGCACTTTTCAAAACGCTCACTACAAACCACAGCAAAGTCTTCTGGATCTTCCAAGAGCTCTGTGACTTTAGTTCAGGCTCACCTGATGCATTCCAGCATGAGACTGGCTTAGTAGAAGGAACACCAAAGGTCAATGCAGTCAGTTTCAGTTGGATAGCTGCTGCTTCTCTTCCTTCCTCTCTCTCTCACACTCTTTATTCTCCCTTTCTCTTCCTGATTTGGCATCCTACCTCTCTCCTGTAGGTCTCTCCTCCTCCTCCTCTCTCCTGCAGGCCTCTCCTCCCCCTCTCTCCTGCAGGCTCTCCTCCCCCTCTCTCCTGCAGGCCTCTGCTCCTCCCTCTCTCCTGCAGGTCTCTCCTCCTCCCTCTCTCCTGCAGGCCTCTCTTCCTTCCTCTCTCCTGTAGGCCTCTTTTCCTCCCTCTCTCCTGCAGGCCTCTTCTTCTCCTCCCTCTCTTCCTCCCTCTCTCCTGCAGGCCTCTCCTCCTCTAGGCCTCTCCTCCTCCTCTCTCCTCCTCCCCCTCTCTCCTGCAGGCCTCTCCTCCCCCTCTCTCCTGCAGGCCTCTCCTCCTCCCTCTCTCCTGCAGGCCTCTCCTCCTCCCTCTCTCCTGCAGGCCTCTCCTCCTCCCTCTCTCCTGCAGGCCTCTCCTCCTCCCTCTCTCCTGCAGGCCTCTCCTCCTCCCTCTCTCCTGCAGGCCTCTTCTTCTCCCTCTCTTCTCCTCCCTCTCTTCCTCCCTCTCTCCTGCAGGCCTCTCCTCCTCCTCTCTCTTCCTCCCTCTCTCCTGCAGGCCTCTCCTCCTCCTCTCTCCTCCTCCCCCTCTCTCCTGCAGGCCTCTCCTCCTCCCTCTCTCCTGCAGGCCTCTCCTCCTCCCTCTCTCCTGCAGGCCTCTCCTCCTCCCTCTCTCCTGCAGGCCTCTCCTCCTCCCTCTCTCCTGCAGGCCTCTCCTTCCTCTCTCTCTCCTGCAGGCCTCTCCTTCCTCTCTCCTGCAGGCCTCTCCTCCTCCCTCTCTCCTGTAGTCCTCTCCTCCTCCCTCTCTCCTGCAGGCCTCTCCTCCTCCCTCTCTCCTGCAGGCCTCTTCTTCTCCCTCTCTTCTCCTCCCTCTCTCTTCCTCCCTCTCTCCTGCAGGCCTCTCCTCCTCCTCTCTCCTCCTAACCTTCTCCTGCAGTAGGCATCATACATTGCAGAGGTATTAGTTATGTGTTAATTTGTCAGGGACCATGTACAACATGCCATTACATCTGATTTAGCTACGTAGGTCATTTTCATCTGTAGTCCCTGGTGGCTGGATGGTGGGCGTTGCCCACCAATGACCTGGGATATAAATCCTTTAACGTGGTCACAGTGGCAGCAAGGAGGGGAAGGTAAAATCAGCAGCTCACCTTCCTACTTCCTTCCTGCCTGCAGGGTGTTGTATGACTCTTCATTAACCTGCAACTTTCTAGCCTCAGCCCTCAGTCAGCAGTCCGCAGTCCGCAGCCCTCAGCCCTCAGCCCTCAGTCCTCCAGGCCTTATTGCCTGTCATTCACCCTCTGACTTCACCAACACCCACACACACACACACACACACAGCTGAGGGACGGTACTACAGTATATACTGTGTACAGACATCTGAAAGATGTGGGTGGACTGTGTACTACTGTGTCCTGAGACCTGAAAGATGAAATGGTGTGTGTACTGTTTCCCTCAACATTGATCTGCTTTCTAAATGACAGCTACTGTTTTAGATTTGTGTCCTGTAACTCCTTGGGGAGATCAGCACCTGTCTGTAGTTCTGTTTTGTGGTCTGTAACTCATTGGGGAGATCAGCACCTGTCTGTAGCTCTGTTTTGTGGCCTGTAACTCCTTGGGGAGATCCGCACCTGTCTGTAGTTCTGTTTTGTGGCCTGTAACTCATTGGGGAGATCAGCACCTGTCTGTAGCTCTGTTTTGTGGCCTGTAACTCCTTGGGGAGATCAGCACCTGTCTGTAGCTCTGTTTTATGGCCTGTAACTCATTGGGGAGATCAGCACCTGTCTGTAGTTCTGTTTTGTGGCCTGTAACTCATTGGGAAGATCAGCACCTGTCTGTAGTTCTGTTTTGTGGCCTGTAACTCATTGGGAAGATCAGCACCTGTCTGTAGTTCTGTTTTGTGGCCTGTAACTCATTGGGGAGATCAGCACCTGTCTGTAGTTCTGTTTTGTGGCCTGTAACTCATTGGGGAGATCAGCACATGTCTGTAGTTCTTCCAGACATAATCTCTGTACCTTAGCAACACTGAACCGACACAGTGAAAGAGAGAGAGAGGGAGGGGGGTGAAAGAGCGAGAGAGGGAAGTGCTTGCGGCGGTTGCTAAGGAACTAGCAGAAGAGTGATACCACTTGTGAACGGTGCAGAGGGGCTCGATAGATCAGCCCCTTATAGTTAAGGTCTCTCAGTGTGTGTATACATGCGTGGTGTGTGTGTGTGTGTTTGTTTCCATGTGTGCATCCATGTTTTCGTGTGTGTGTGTGGGTGTCTGTGTGTGTGTGTGTGAGTCTATGTGATGGAGCCTTCCCCTACTAGGAGATAAGGGATTGCGACAATGGCAGGAGCACCACACTACGCCACACCATATGTCATAGCCAACCAGTCTCCCTGGCCCACAGAGCCCCACCTATCACAACACAGAACTAGCAGATAGATTATCCTAGATACGACACTATTTGCATAGAAGTGGAGAGACTGAATAACTGAGAGGTGAGAGAGCAGAGAGAGGTGGCTCTGACTGGGATGAAGGAAGAGAGAGAGGGAGGGATGGAGGAAGAGAGCTAAAGAGAGAGCAGAGTGAGCAGGGGGGAGGGACGTTTGCATACCAGCTAGAGAGAGAGAGAGCAGAGGGAGTGAGGGATGTTTGCCTACCAGCTAGAGAGAGAGAGAGAGAGAGAGAGAGAGAGAGAGAGAGATTGTAATATGACATTTGTAATGTCTTTATTTGCTTTGAAACTTCTCTATGTGTAATGTTTACTGTTCATTTTTGTTTATTTCACTTTTGTATATTATCTAGCTCACTTGCTTTGGCAATGTTAACACATGTTTCCCATGCCAATAAAACCCCTTGAATTGAATTGAATTGAATTGAGTTGAGGTAGGAATGTTTGACTACCAACTAAAGAGGGAGCAGGGTGAGGGCTGAGCTGGAACGGAGAGAAGGAGAGAGGGACAGAACGATGTAAGGCTACCAGGTGAACCCATTAGTGAGGCTTTTCTAGGCTGAGGAAGGCTGATGAGGAAAAACACTTATCGAACTCTAAAGGACACCGAGTGGGGCTGGACGTTATCTAGGAATAGAAAGGGAGTGGGGCTGGATGTTGTCTAGGAAAAGATAGGGAATGGGGCCTGATGTTGTCTAGGAAGACAGAGGGAGTGGGGCTGGATGTCATCTAGGAAGACATAGGGAGTGGGGCTGGATGTTGTCTAGGAAGACATAGGGAGTGGGGCTGGATGTTGTCTAGGAAGACATAGGGAGTGGGGCTGGATGTTGTCTAGGAAGACAGAGGGAGTGGGGCTGGATGTTGTCTAGGAAGAGAGAGGGAGTGGGGCTGGATGTTGTCTAGGAAGACAGAGGGAGTGGGGCTGGATGTTATCTAGGAAGAGAGAGGGAGTGGGGCTGGATGTCATCTAGGAAGACATAGGAAGTGGGGCTGGATGTTGTCTAGGAAGACATAGGGAGTGGGGCTGGATGTTGTCTAGGAAGACAGAGGGAGTGGGGCTGGATGTCATCTTGGAAGAGAGAGGGAGTGGGGCTGGATGTTGTCTAGGAAGACAGAGTGGGGCTGGATGTTGTCTAGGAAGAGAGAGGGAGTGGGGCTGGATGTCATCTTGGAAGAGAGAGGTACTGGGGCTGGATGTTGTCTAGGAAGACAGAGGGAGTGGGGCTGGATGTTGTCTAGGAAGAGAGAGGGAGTGGGGCTGGATGTTGTCTAGGAATAGAAAGGGAGTGGGGCTGGATGTCGTCTAGGAAGAGAGAGGGAGTGGGGCCTGATATTGTCTAGGAAGACAGAGTGGGGCTGGATGTTGTCTAGGAAGACAGAGGGAGTGGGGCTGGATGTTTTCTAGGAAGACAGAGGGAGTGGGGCTGGATGTTGTCTAGGAATAGAAAGGGAGTGGGGCTGGATGTCGTCTAGGAAGAGAGAGGGAGTGGGGCTGGATGTTGCCGAGGAAGACAGAGGGAGTGGGGCTGGATGTTGTCTAGGAAGAGAGAGGGAGTGGGGCTGGATGTTGTCTAGGAAGACAGAGGGAGTGGGGCTGGATGTTGTCTAGGAAGAGAGAGGGAGTGGGGCTGGATGTTGTCTAGGAAGACAGAGTGGGGCTGGATGTTGTCTAGGAAGAGAGAGGGAGTGGGGCTGGATGTTGTCTAGGAAGAGAGAGGGAGTGGGGCTGGATGTTGTCTAGGAAGACAGAGTGGGGCTGGATGTTGTCTAGGAAGACAGAGGGAGTGGGGCTGGATGTTGTCTAGGAAGACAGAGTGGGGCTGGATGTTGTCTAGGAAGACAGAGTGGGGCTGGATGTTGTCTAGGAAGACAGAGGGAGTGGGGCTGGATGTTGTCTAGGAAGAGAGAGGGAGTGGGGCTGGATGTTGTCTAGGAAGACAGAGGGAGTGGGGCTGGATGTTATCTAGGAAGAGAGAGGGAGTGGGGCTGGATGTCATCTAGGAAGACATAGGAAGTGGGGCTGGATGTTGTCTAGGAAGACATAGGGAGTGGGGCTGGATGTTGTCTAGGAAGACAGAGGGAGTGGGGCTGGATGTCATCTTGGAAGAGAGAGGGAGTGGGGCTGGATGTTGTCTAGGAAGACAGAGTGGGGCTGGATGTTGTCTAGGAAGAGAGAGGGAGTGGGGCTGGATGTCATCTTGGAAGAGAGAGGTACTGGGGCTGGATGTTGTCTAGGAAGACAGAGGGAGTGGGGCTGGATGTTGTCTAGGAAGAGAGAGGGAGTGGGGCTGGATGTTGTCTAGGAATAGAAAGGGAGTGGGGCTGGATGTCGTCTAGGAAGAGAGAGGGAGTGGGGCCTGATATTGTCTAGGAAGACAGAGTGGGGCTGGATGTTGTCTAGGAAGACAGAGGGAGTGGGGCTGGATGTTTTCTAGGAAGACAGAGGGAGTGGGGTTGGATGTTGTCTAGGAATAGAAAGGGAGTGGGGCTGGATGTCGTCTAGGAAGAGAGAGGGAGTGGGGCTGGATGTTGCCGAGGAAGACAGAGGGAGTGGGGCTGGATGTTGTCTAGGAAGAGAGAGGGAGTGGGGCTGGATGTTGTCTAGGAAGACAGAGGGAGTGGGGCTGGATGTTGTCTAGGAAGAGAGAGGGAGTGGGGCTGGATGTTGTCTAGGAAGACAGAGTGGGGCTGGATGTTGTCTAGGAAGAGAGAGGGAGTGGGGCTGGATGTTGTCTAGGAAGAGAGAGGGAGTGGGGCTGGATGTTGTCTAGGAAGACAGAGTGGGGCTGGATGTTGTCTAGGAAGACAGAGGGAGTGGGGCTGGATGTTGTCTAGGAAGACAGAGTGGGGCTGGATGTTGTCTAGGAAGACAGAGTGGGGCTGGATGTTGTCTAGGAAGACAGAGGGAGTGGGGCTGGATGTTGTCTAGGAAGACAGAGTGGGGCTGGATGTTGTCTAGGAAGACAGAGTGGGGCTGGATGTTGTCTAGGAAGACAGAGGGAGTGGGGCTGGATGTTGTCTAGGAAGACAGAGGGAGTGGCGCTGGATGTTGTCTAGGAAGACAGAGGGAGTGGGGCTGGATGTTGTCTTAAAAAACTGGTTAAAAAATGGAACTATTGAAAGACTGAGGGAGGAGGTAGTTTGTCCCATACAGCATGTGCAGTCACACACACACACACACACACACACACACACACACACACACACACACACACGCACACACACACACACAAACACGTCCCATCCCACACCTCCTACGCTCTGGTCCAGCCAGAAAATCATATTCTAATGGAGTGGAGGCTAACTGAGAGCAATTGTCTATGTGGTTCAAGTCAAGGACTTACAAGGCTGTCTAGCCAGACTAGAGATAATGAGTTACTGTAGTCTAGCCAGACTAGAGATAATGAGGTACTGTAGTCTAGCCAGACTAGAGATAATGAGGTACTGTAGTCTAGCCAGCCTAGAGTAGTACTGTAGTCTAGCCAGACTAGAGAAGTACTGTAGTCTAGCCAGCCTCGAGAAGTACTGTAGTCTAGCCAGCCTACTAATAGTGAAGTATTGTAGTCTAGCCAGCCTAGAGAAGTACTGTAGTCTAGCCACCCTAGAGAAGTACTGTAGTCTAGACAGCCTAGAGAAGTACTGTAGTCTAGCCAGCCTACTATTAGTGAAGTATTGTAGTCTAGCCAGCCTAGAGAAGTACTGTAGTCTAGCCAGCCTAGAGAAGTACTGTAGTCTAGCCAGCCTACTAATAGTGAAGTATTGTAGTCTAGCCAGCCTAGAGAAGTACTGTAGTCTAGCCACCCTAGAGAAGTACTGTAGTCTAGACAGCCTAGTGAAGTACTGTAGTCTAGACAGACTAGAGAAGTACTGTATTCTAGCCAGCCTAGAGTAGTACTGTAGTCTATCCAGCCTAGAGAAGTATTGTAGTCTAGCCAGCCTAGAGAAGTTCTGTAGTCTAGCCAGCCTAGAGTAGTACTGTAGTCTAGCCAGCCTCGAGAAGTACTGCAGTCTAGACAGCCTAGAGAAGTACTGTGGTCTAGCCACCCTAGAGAATTTCTGTAGTCTAGCCAGCCTAGAGAAGTACTGTAGTCTAGCCAGCCTAGAGAGTACTGTAGTCTAGCCAGCCTAGAGAAGTACTGTAGTCTAGACAGCCTAGAGAAGTACTGTAGTCTAGCCAGCCTAGAGAAGTACTGTAGTCTAGCCAGCCTAGAGAAGTACTGTAGTCTAGCCAACCTAGCGAAGTACTGTAGTCTAGCCAGCCTAGAGAAGTACTGTAGTCTAGCCAGCCTAGAGAAGTACTGTAGTCTAGCCAGCCTAGAGAAGTACTGTAGTCTAGCCAGCCTAGAGAAGTATTGTAGTCTAGCCAGCCTAGAGAAGTACTGTAGTCTAGCCAGCCTAGTGAAGTACTGTAGTCTAGGGACATAAATACCCCTAGAAACTTTTCCTATTCATGAAAATTGCAAATGAAATGAAATAAATATATTCAAACACAAGTTTAGCCTTTTGTTAACTACACTGTCATCTCAGATTTTCAAAATATGCGTTACAGCCAACGCTAGACAAGCATTTGTGTAAGTTTATCATGGCATAATGCTATGCTAGGCTCTGCTGGCAGCAGGCAACATTTTCACAACAATAAGAAAAGCAACCAAATTAAATAATTTACCTTTAAAGAACTTCAGATGCTTTCACTCAGGACACTCCCAGTTAGATAGCAAATGTTCCTGTTTTCCAAAAAGATTATTTTTGTAGTCGAAATAGCTCCCGTTTCTTCATCATGCTTGGCTGAGAAATCGACTGAAAAATGCTTCAACTATAACACCTAACTTCTTTCAAAATTTCTCCATAATATCGACAGAAACACGGCAAACGTTGTTTAGGATCCATCCTCAAGGTGTTTTTAACATTTATATTCGATAATATATACGTTGAGACAATTGGTTTCTCATAAGAAGCGATTGGAAAAATAGCTACCTCAGTATTTTACGCAAGATTTTCTCCGGGAGACACCATGTGACCACTCGCTAAATATGGTCCCTTACAGCTATTGTCCAATGGAAATGCCTAAAAAGACATCACAATGCTGTAGACACCTTGGGGAATGCGTGGAAAACGTAAGCTCATTCGTAGCTCATTCACAGCCATAAGAGTCATTGGCATGAGGCGGTTTCAAAAAATGCGGCACTTCTTGGTTGGATTTTTATCTGGGTTTCGCCTGTAACATCAGTTCTGTGGCACTCACAGACAATATCTTTGCAGTTTTGGAAACGTCAGAGTGTCTTCTTTCCAAAGCTGTCAATTATATGCATAGTCGAGCATCTTTTCGTGACAAAATTGTTTAGAACAGGAACGTTTTTCATCCAAAAATGAAATACTGCTCCCAGAGATTCAAGAGGTTACAAAGTTCCCTATGCTATCACAAGCTCTATAAGTGAATCCCAGCAAAGTACAGTATAGAAGTTTCAACATTTCATACAACTTTGTGCCATGTACAATGTTAGTGGATAACCCGTGTGGGCAATTTGGACTCCCTATGCAATCACAAACTTATACAAACTTACATGGGCTTGCTCCTACCTATCTCTCTGATTTGGTCCTGCCGTACATACCTACACGTACGCTATGGTCACAAGACGCAGGCCTCCTAATTGTCCCTAGAATTTCTAAGCAAACAGCTGTAGGCAGGGCTTTCTCCTATAGAGCTCCATTTTTATGGAACGGTCTGCATACCTACGTCAGAGATGCAGACTCGGTCTCAACCTTTAAGTCTTTACTGAAGACTCATCTCTTCAGTGGGTCATATGATTGAGTGTAGTCTGGCCCAGGAGTGTGAAGGTGAACGGAAAGGCACTGGAGCAACGAACTGCCCTTGCTGTCTCTGCCTGGCCGGTTGCCCTCTTTCCACTGGAATTCTCTGCCTATAACCCTATTACAGGGGCTGAGTCACTGGATTACTGGTGCTCTTCCATGCCGTCCCTAGGAAGGGTGCGTCACTTGAGTGGGTTGAGTCACTGACGTGGTCTTCCTATCTGGGTTGGCGTCCCCCCTTGGGTTGTGTTGTCGCGGAGATCTTTGTGGGCTATACTAGGCCTTGTCTCAGGATGGTAAGTTGGTGGTTGAAGATATCCCTCTAGTGGTGTGGGGGCTGTGCTTTGGCAAAGTGGGTGGGGTTATATCCTTCCTGTTTGGCCCTGTCCGGGGGTATCATCAGATGGGGCCACAGTGTCTCCTGACCCCTCCTGTCAGCCTCCAGTATTTAAGCTGAAGTAGTTTATGTTTCGGGGGGTTAGTAATCTGTTATATCTGGAGTATTTCTCCTGTCTCATCCAGTGTCCTGTGTGAATTGAAGAATGCTCTCTCTAATTCTCTCTTTCTCTCTTTCTTTCTTTCTCTCTCTCTCGGAGGACTTGAGCTGTGGGACCATGCCTCAGGACAACCTGACATGATGACTCCTTGCTATCCCCAGTCCACCTGGCCGTGCTGCTGCTACAGTTTCAACTGTTCTGCCTGCAGCTATGGAACCCTGACCTGTTCACTGTGATTATTATTATTTGACCATGCTGGTCATTTATGAACATTTGAACATCTTGGCCATGTTCTGTTATAATCTCCACCCGGCACAGCCAGAAGAGGACTGGCCACCCCTCATAGCCTGGTTCCTCTCTAGGTTTCTTCCTAGGTTTTGGCCTTTCTAGGGAGTTTTTCCTAGCCACCGCGCTTCTACACCTGCATTGTTTGCTGTTTGGGGTTTTAGGCTGGGTTTCTGCACTTTGAGATATCAGCTGATGTAAGAAGGGCTACATAAATACATTTGATAAGATCAGCCTAGTCAAGCACAGTACAGAAGTGTACATTTTTTTAGTACAACTTTTTGCATAGTAAAAGTAGGTGTTTGTGTATAGTGGAAGTCAGTGTGGACAATTTACACCAGTGGTCAATAACTGGTTGATGTCCAAGGCATTCCCTGTAGATCACCAAACATTTCTGTAAAAACCCCAAAACAAAACCTTGCGTTCCTATTATTTTTTAAATGTGTTTTGTGCTGTTGGCGGCAGGTGCATTTGATTGAGCAGGAAGAGAAAGTGTTCCGATGTTGAACCGTTTCATATTTCTGAAGGTAGAACTGCCTACCCGGAGAGCAAATCAAGTGTTCCTCGAGCCATAGACTGTCAAAAGAAACCTGGAACACACAGCAAAGTTGACACTTTGACACAGATTGACACAGATTGACACAGATTTTCACAACTTTTCAAAATGAATACGGCAAAGAGCTTCTGCTTTTAAGTGTAAGTTCATGTTTAAGTTGTTATTCAGCGCTGTCAACACGTTCATGAACCATAACATGTGCATTCTCCCTACTTCCACTCACACGGCAACCAGCACTGCAGCTATGATGAGCGAGTAGAGCAAAGTGTTTCGAAAAGAATATTTACTATCTCTGGTCAAAGGAGTAACAGCATGAATTGATGCGTGAGGCAGGAATAATGCACTGTGACTTTAGTTTGGCCATCAGCTGGAAGACTGTGTCCCCTTTTCCAAGCTCAGGTATGGAGAGAGACGAGATGGTGAGTCGGGTAGGAGGCAGCCTCACTGTTGCTCCCTTTGTCCCTTCAGACTGGCCAGGTGCAGGCTGTCAATCCAGTAAAATAAAAAATAGCGAATCACTTTGCCTCACAAGTAATACAACAAATCATCTATTACCAGTGTGATCACATACCTACATTTTTTAAATATAATTTATTTAAAATATAAACCAGGTGTGTAAGACAAAGACAAAAAGCGAAAGTATTCGGCCCCCTTGAACTTTGCGACCTTTTGCCACATTTCAGGCTTCAAACATAAAGATATAAAACTGTATTTTTTTGTGAAGAATCAACAACAAGTGGGACACAATCATGAAGTGGAACGACATTTATTGGATTTTTCAAACTTTTTTAACAAATCAAAAACTGAAAAATTGGGCGTGCAAAATTATTCAGTGGTGACTTATGCAGGATATATCAGGGGCTGATAACGAGAGTCATAACGAGATCCTTTCCGATTCGTCTGTTTCATTGTAGAAGGCACCATTCACTTAACTCGTATGTAGGAAAGACAGCACAAAAAGATCTGGGACCAGGCTATCATACAGTGTTGGATTTTAGCACCATGGTGCCAACAGCCTGAATATGTGTTGAGCTGGTTGCATCATATTTCACAACACTGTGCCATTTTACAAATAATCATATACGCAATTTAGCAGATGCTTTTATCTGAAGCGACACACACACACCACGCACAACACACGCACCCACATGTGTGCATACAGTTGACGCTTGGGTGGTCCCGGGAATCAAACCCACTATTCTAGCGAGCTACTGAGCAACTGGATAGGACACTACATCAAAACCTAGGAGGCACAGATACTACAGTACAGAGAAGTGAAAATATTGCAAGTTGAGGAACAGGGACCACTGTGCTCTGACTAGAGGTGAGGAACAGGGACCACTGTGCTCTGACTAGAGGTGAGGAACAGGGACCACTGTGCTCTGACAAGAGGTGAGGAACAGGGACCACTGTGCTCTGACTAGAGATGAGGAACAGGGACCACTGTGCTCTGACTAGAGATGAGGAACAGGGACCACTGTGCTCTGACTAGAGATGAGGAACAGGGACCACTGTGCTCTGACTAGAGGTGAGGAACAGGGACCACTGTGCTCTGACTAGAGATGAGGAACAGGGACCACTGTGCTCTGACTAGAGATGAGGAACAGGGACCACTGTGCTCTGACAACAGGTGAGGAACAGGGACCACTGTTCTCTGACTAGAGGTGAGGAACAGGGACCACTGTGCTCTGACTAGAGGTGAGGAACAGGGACCACTGTGCTCTGACTAGAGGTGAGGAACAGGGACCACTGTGCTCTGACTAGAGGTCAGGGACCACTGTGCTCTGTCTAGAGATGAGGAACAGGGACCACTGTGCTCTGACTAGAGATGAGGAACAGGGACCACTGTGCTCTGACAAGAGGTGAGGAACAGGGACCACTGTGCTCTGAATAGAGATGAGGAACAGGGACCACTGTGCTCTGACAAGAGGTGAGGAACAGGGACCACTGTGCTCTGACTAGAGGTGAGGAACAGGGACCACTGTGCTCTGACTAGAGGTGAGGAACAGGGACCACTGTGCTCTGAATAGAGATGAGGAACA